>NC_057796.1:352774695-353074695 GCF_018294505.1 Triticum aestivum | reverse complement strand
CTGCGCGCACCCCAAAGCTTCTGCTGGCGTGGGTGACGGCGACAGCTGCGTGGACCGTGGCGCGCTTCGACTTCTAACCACGTTAGAAGGAGCTCCATCACGACCCAGCGACTGCGCGCCATTTTTGCCAGCACTTCGGCGGGCATGCTGAACTCCATCCCGCGGACGACGCACAGGGCTCTTCCTGATACGTCTCCAACGTATCTATAATTTTTTATTGCTCCATGCTATATTATCTACTGTTTTGGACATTATTGGGCTTTATTATTCACTTTTATATTATTTTTGGGACTAACCTATTAACCGGAGGCCCAGCCCAGAATTGCTTTTTTTTGCCAATTTCAGAGTTTCACAGAAAAAGAATATCAAACGGAGTCCAAATGGAATGAAACCTTCGGGAACGTGATTTTTGGAACGAACAAGATCCAGGAGAGTTGGACCCTACGTCAGGAAACAAACGAGGAGGCCACGAGGTAGGGGGCGTGCCCTCCACCCTCGTGGGCCCCCTGTTGCTCCACCGACGTACTCCTTCCTCCTATATATACCTATGTACCCCCAAACGATCAGATACGGAGCCAAAAAACTAATTCCACCGTCGCAACCTTCTGTACCCACGAGATCCCATCTTGGGGCCTGTTCCGGAGCTCCGCCGGAGGGGGCATCGATCACGGAGGGCTTCTACATCAACACCATAGCCCCTCCGATGAAGTGTGAGTAGTTTACCTCAGACCTTCGGGTCCATAGTTAGTAGCTAGATGGCTTCTTCTCTCTTTTTGGATCTCAATACAATGTTCTCCCCCTCTCTCGTGGAGATCTATTCGATGTAATCTTCTTTTGCGGTGTGTTTGTTGAGACCGATGAATTGTGGGTTTATGATCAAGTTTATCTATGAACAATATTTGAATCTTCTGAATTCTTTTATGTATGATTGGTTATCTTTGCAAGTCTCTTCGAATTATCAGTTTGGTTGGCCTACTAGATTGATCTTTCTTGCAATGGGAGAAGTGCTTAGCTTTGGGTTCAATCTTGCGGTGTCCTTTCCCAGTGACAGTAGGGGCAGCAAGGCACGTATTGTATTGTTGCCATTGAGGGTAACAAGATGGTTTTTTTATCATATTGCATGAATTTATCCCTCTACATCATGTCATCTTGCTTAAGGGGTTACTCTGTTCTTATGAACTTAGTACTCTAGATGCATGCTGGATAGCGGTCGATGTGTGGAGTAATAGTAGTAGATGCAGGCAGGAGTCGGTCTACTTGTCTCGGACGTGATGCCTATATACATGATCATACCTAGATATTCTCATAACTATGCTCAATTCTGTCAATTGCTCAACAGTAATTCGTTCACCCACCGTAGAATACTTATGCTCTTGAGACAAACCACTAGTGAAACCTATGGCCCCCGGGTCTATCTTCATCATATTAATCTTCCAACACTTAGTTATTTCCTTTGCTTTTTACTTTGCTTTTATTTTACTTTGCATCTTTATCATAAAAATACCAAAAATATTATCCTATCATATCTATCAGATCTCACTCTCGTAAGTGACCGTCTAGGGATTGACAACTCCTTATCGCGTTGGTTACGAGGATTTATTTGTTTTGTGTAGGTGTGAGGGACTCGTGCGTAGCCTCCTACTCGATTGATACCTTGGTTCTGAAAAACTGAGGGAAATACTTACGCTACTTTGCTGCATCACCCTTTCCTCTTCAAGGGAAAACCAACGCAGTGCTCAAGAGGTAGCAAGAAGGTTTTCTGGCGCCGTTACCGGGGAGGTCTACACAAAAGTCAACATACCAAGTACCCATCACAATCCCTTATCTCCCGCATTACATTATTTGCCATTTGCCTCTTGTTTTCCTCTCCCCCACTTCACCCTTGCCGTTTTATTCGCCTTCTTCCCGTATGCCTTTCTACTTGTGTTTCCACGTGCCTTCTATTTGCTTGCATCTTTTCTTGCTAAAAATCTATTGATATGGATCCACTTAAAGTGTTTTACTTGGATCATCTTCGATCCTTATGCGCTTGTGTTGAAACCCCAACTAGCCTAGTTGATGGGAAATCTTTAGATGAGCATGCTCATTTTGTGTGTCACCGTTTGTCTGAAAAAGGAAGACTCTTATGGAATCAAATAAACAAATTGCTATGCTATGCTTGGAATCTTTGTGAAATGTGTGACTTTACTTGTTGCTCTAAGAACCCTAAAAAACACCTTCCCTACCTATGTGAGTTCAATGATAATGAAATCTTATCTTCTTATGCAAAGGGTGTTTATAGTTACTATGACATCGAACAAATTGAAGAATTTGTCGTTTTTAAGGGTGCTCATGAAGTTGCTTCTTTGATTGAACAGTATGATTTTACTCTCAACAAATCTGAAAATTTCGTCATACTTAAATATTGCAATGAAAACTTTGCTCTAAATATCTATGTCCAAGAATTTATTGAAAGAATGACCGTTGCTTTAGAAGAAAACAATGATATGCATGAATCTATAGATAATGATGATTCCGATGATTTGGTTAAAATATCCCTTGATGAACATGATGCTTGCTATTCTTGTGGCAATGATGCCTATATTTATGAGGACGAATTTGCTATAGTTCCTTATGTTAAAAATGAGATTGTTGCTAATGCACCCATGCTTGATAGTTCCCTCGATGAAAAGCATGATTTCAATGATTTTACTATAAATTCTCTTGATGTCAATTGTGCTAATAATATGCAAAACCCTAAGCTTGGGGATGCTAGTTTTGCTATGTCTACTACTTGTTGCAATGATCATGATTGGGGTGATTTTTCCTATGATCTTGAAAATTTCTTTAATCCCCATGATGAATCTGAGATTGATAATATTGTTTGAAATAATATTGAAGGTGGGTTTGGAAGAGTGTCAACTTTAGATCCCTCATATTTGGAGAATATTCAATCTTATGAATTTTTTTATAAAAGTGGGTTTGGAGAGGTCACGACTTTAGTTAATGATAATCCCACTATTTTGGAAGAGTGTCAACTTTGCAAGTATGTGGATCGTGTTGAAAATATTTTATGTGATATCTATTTTGTTGAATTTTATTATGATCCTACTTGCAATTATTATGAGAGAGGGAAATATGGTTGTAGAAATTTTCATGTTACTAAATTACCTCTCTTCATGTTGAGATCGCTATTGTCTCTTTCCGCTTCCTTGCATATGCTAGTTTTTGCTTGCTATGATAATTTGTTTGCCTATAAGATGCCTATGCATAGGAAGTATGTTAGACTTAGATGTGTTTGTCACGTGTTTCATGATGCTCTCTTTGTGCTTCAATTCTTGTCTTTCATGTGAGCATCATCGAAATCTCAATGCCTAGCTAGGGGCGTTAAACGATAGCGCTTGTTGGGAGGCAACCCAATTTTATTTTTTGTTTTTTGCTTTTTGCTTCTGTTTAGGAATAAATATTTGATCTATCATCTGGTTAGATGTGTTTTTATGCTTTAATTAGTGTTTGTGCCAAGTTAAACCTATAGGATCTTCTTGGATGATAGTTATTTGATCTTGCTGTAATTTCCAGAAACTTTCTGCTCACGAAAATAATTGTTAAAAATCACCAGAACGTGATAAAATACTGATTCCAATTGCTTCTGATCAATAAACAAATTTTCTAGGTCCTCCTATTTTGGCTGATTTTTTGGAGTTCCGTAAGTTTGCGTTAGTTACAGATTACTACAGACTGTTCTGTTTTTGACAGATTCTGTTTTTCGTGTGTTGTTTGCTTATTTTGATGAATCTATGGCTAGTAAAATAGTTTATAAACCATAGAGAAGTTTGAATACAGTAGATTTAACACCAATATAAATAAAGAATTAGTTCATTATAGTACCTTGAAGTGGTCTTTTTTTTCTTTCGCTAACGGAGCTCACGAGATTTCCCGTTGAGTTTTGTGTTGTGAAGTTTTCAAGTTTTGGGTGAAAGATTTTGATGGATTATGGAACAAGGAGTGGCAAGAGCCTAAGCTTGGGGATGCCCATGGCACCCCCAAGATAATCTAAGGACACCATAAAGCCAAAGCTTGGGGATGCCCCGGAAGGCATCCCCTGTTTCGTCTACTTCCACCGGTAACTTTACTTGGAGCTATATTTTTATTCACCACATGATGTGTGTTTTTCTTGGAGCGTCTTGTATGATTTGAGTCTTTTCTTTTTAGTTTACCACAATCATCCTTGCTGTACACACCTTTTGAGAGAGCCACACATGATTTAGAATTTGTTAGAATACTCTATGTGCTTCGCTTATATCTTTTGAGTTATATAGTTCTGCTCTAGTACTTCACTTATATCTTTTAGAGCACGGTGGTGGATTTGTTTTATAGAAACTATTGATCTCTCATGCTTCACTTAGATTATTTTGAGAGTCTTAAATAGCATGGTAATTTGCTTAAATAATCCTAATATGCTTGGTATTCAAGATTAGTAAAAACTTTCTTATGAGTGTGTTGAATGCTAAGAAAAGTTTGATGCTTGATAATTGTTTTGAGATATAAAGATGGTAATATTAGAGTCATGCTAGTTGAGTAGTTGTGAATTTGAGAAATACTTGTGTTAAAGTTTGTGATTCCCGTAGCATGCACGTATGGTGAACCGTTATGTGATTAAGTCGGAGCATGATTTATTTATTGATTGTCTTCCTTATGAGTGGCGGTCTGGGACGAGCGATGGTCTTTTCCTACCAATCTATCCCCCTAGGAGCATGCGCGTAATACTTTTCTTTGATAACCTGTAGATTTTTGCAATAAGTATATGAGTTGTTTATGACTAATGTTGAGTCCATGGGCTATACGCACCCTTCTTCCTTCCACCATTGCTAGCCTCTCTAATACCCCGCACTTTTCGCGGGTATCATACACCCACCATAAACCTTCCTCAAAACAGCCACCATACCTACCTATCATGTCATTTCCATAGCCATTCCGAGATATATTGCCATGCAACTTTCCACCGTTCCGTTTATTATGACACGCTCCATCATTGTCATATTGCTTTGCATGATCATGTAGTTGACATCGTATTTGTGGCAAAGCCACCGTTCATAATTCTTTCATACATGTCACTCTTGATTCATTGCATATCTCGGTACACCGCCGGAGGCATTCATATAGAGTCATATTTTGTTCTAAGTATCGAGTTGTAATTGTTGAGTTGTAAGAAAATAAAAGTGTGATGATCTTCATTTTTAGAGCATTGTCCCAAGTGAGGAAATGGATGATGGAGACTATGATTCGCCCACAAGTCGGAATGAGACTCTGGACGAAAAAGAAAAAAGAAAAAAAGAGTCCATAAAAAAAAGGCCCAAATAAGAAAATGAGAGAAAAAGAGAGAAGGGACAATGTTACTATCCTTTTACCACACTTGTGCTTCAAAGTAGCACCATGATCTTGATGATAGAGAGTCTCTCATTTTGTCACTTTCATATACTAGTGAGAAATTTTCATTATAGAACTTGGCTTGTATATTCCAATGATGGGCTTCCTCAAAATGCCCTAGGTCTTCGTGAGCAAGCAAGTTGGATGCATACCCACTTAGTTTCTTTTGTTGAGCTTTCATATACTTATAGCTCTAGTGCATCCGTTGCATGGCAATCCCTACTCACTCACATTGATATCTATTTATGGCATCTCCATAGCCCGTTGATACGCCTAGTTGATGTGAGACTATCTTCTCCCTTTTTGTCTTCTCCACAACCACCATTCTATTCCACATATAGTGCTATGTCCATGGCTCACGCTCATGTATTGCGTGAAGATTGAAAAAGTTTGAGAACATCAAAAGTATGAAACAATTGCTTGGCTTGTCATCGGGGTTGTGCATGATTTAAATACTTTGTGTGGTGAAGATAGAGCATAGCCAGACTATATGATTTTGTAGGGATAACTTTCTTTGGCCATGTTATTTTGAGAATACATGATTGCTTAGTTAGTATGCTTGAAGTATTATTATTTTTATGTCAATATTAAACTTTTTCTTGAATCTTTCGGATCTGAATATTCATACCGCAATTAAGAAGAATTACATTGAAATTATGCCAAGTAGCACTCCACATCAAAAATTCTGTTTTTATCATTTACCTACTCGAGGACGAGCAGGAATTAAGCTTGGGGATGCTTGATACGTCTCCAATGTATCTATAATTTTTGATTGCTCCATGCTATATTATCTACTGTTTTTGACATTATTGGGCTTTATTATTCACTTTTATATTATTTTTGGGACTAACCTATTAACCGGAGGCCCAGCCCAGAATTGCTGTTTTTTGCCTATTTCAGAGTTTCGCAGAAAAAGAATATCAAACGGAGTCCAAACGGAATGAAACCTTCGGGAACGTGATTTTTGGAACGAACAAGATCCAGGAGACTTGGACCCTACGTCAAGAAACAAAGGAGGAGGCCACAAGGTAGGGGGCGCGCCTACCCCCCCAGGGCACGCCCTCCACCCTCGTGGGCCCCCTGTTGCTCCACCGACGTACCCCTTCCTCCTATATATACCTACGTACCCCGAAACGATCAGATACGGAGCCAAAAACCTAATTCCACCGCCGCAACCTTCTGTACCCACGAGATCCCATCTTGGGGCCTGTTCCGGAGCTCCGCCGGAGGGGGCATCGATCACGGAGGGCTTCTACATCAACACCATAGCCCCTCCGATGAAGTGTGAGTAGTTTACCTCAGACCTTCGGGTCCATAGTTAGTAGCTAGATGGCTTCTTCTCTCTTTTTGGATCTCAATACAATGTTCTCCCCCTCTCTCGTGGAGATCTATTCGATGTAATCTTCTTTTGCGGTGTGTTTGTTGAGACCGATGAATTGTGGGTTTATGATCAAGTTTATCTATGAACAATATTTGAATCTTCTGAATTCTTTTATGTATGATTGGTTATCTTTGCAAGTCTCTTCGAATTATCAGTTTGGTTTGGCCTACTAGATTGATCTTTCTTGCAATGGGAGAGGTGCTTAGCTTTGGGTTCAATCTTGCGGTGTCCTTTCCCAGTGACAGTAGGGGCAGCAAGGCACGTATTGTATTGTTGCCATTGAGGGTAACAAGATGGTTTTTTTATATCATATTGCATGAATTTATCCCTCTACATCATGTCATCTTGCTTAAGGCGTTACTCTGTTCTTATGAACTTAGTACTCTAGATGCATGCTGGATAGCGGTCGATGTGTGGGGTAATAGTAGTAGATGCAGGCAGGAGTCGGTCTACTTGTCTCGGACATGATGCCTATATACATGATCATACCTAGATATTCTCATAACTATGCTCAATTCTGTCAATTGCTCAACAGTAATTCGTTCACCCACCGTAAAATACTTATGCTCTTGAGAGAAACCACTAGTGAAACCTATGGCCCCCGGGTCTATCTTCATTATATTAATCTTCCAACACTTAGTTATTTCCTTTGCTTTTTTACTTTGCTTTTATTTTACTTTGCATCTTTATCATAAAAATACCAAAAATATTATCCTATCATATCTATCAGATCTCACTCTCGTAAGTGACCATGTAGGGATTGACAACTCCTTATCGCGTTGGTTGCGAGGATTTTTTTTGTGTAGGTGCGAGGGACTCGCGCGTAGCCTCCTACTGGATTGATACCTTGGTTCTCAAAAACTGAGGGAAATACTTACGCTACTTTGCTGCATCACCCTTTCCTCTTCAAGGGAAAACCAATGCAGTGCTCAAGAGGTAGCACTTCCCACGGCGGTGCCCAGGGTCACCGGCGTGGTGACGCTGCTCGTCGCGCACACCATGGGAAGAGCGCGCAGTGGTCGCCGGCGTGGGCGTCTTGGAGGTTGCTGCGCCGCCCGCGGGTGGCACAACGACACTCATGGAGGGCCCCGCACCGCCCGCGAGGGGCCCAGCCCCATCTTTAGACTTGGTGATGTGCGGCCATTGCCTGGCGCGCGAACGGCACCGCTCGCCAGGATCTGACTGCCAGGGCGATGCTGTTGCTCGCGGACTGCGGCTCGGGTTCTGTCCGCGACCGGGCCGCTGCTCGCCCGTACTGGCACGGGCCGTTCAGCCCCCGATGAGCCGATCGCCGTCGCCGTCTTCTTCTTGGGAGCCATGGCGATGAAGAAACGCTAGGCTAACTACTAGACCAGATTCTCACAATTGCGCCCCCTACCTGGCGCGCCAAAGATGTCGGTGGGAAACGACACCTATGGGATCACAAGAATTCCTCCTACGGTTGCCGGGGCACAGGGTTGCAAGAAGAGCAGGATTAGTAATCAGCACAAGGATCGTTTACCCAGGTTCGGGCCGCGACGATGCATAAAACCCTAGTCCTGCTTTGGTGGGTGTATTGAGTGTTCTTGAGCCTTTGAACTAGCTACGGTGGCTGGGTCATTCCAAAAAGCCGAATCCTTCTCCAGTACGCCATGGGCCTCCTTTTATAGTCGAAAGGAGCCACCACAGTGGCACACAAGAGGTGGAAAGGCGTACAGTGCTCCGAGCTTATCGCTCGTATTACAGGACAAGACGCATTTAATGCATCGCTTAGGTGTCCCCTTGCTTTATTGGGGACGGGAACGAGGCCCGTCCCGTCCGTCGCCGCTCCTCCTTGCTTTGATACGTGCCTTGGTCAGCGATGCATGCGGCGCCATGTAGGCAGGCAGGCAGCTGAGGTGGCGCGGTGGCAAAGTCTTCACGAAGATCTGCATGCCGCCACGCAGGCGCTTGCTTAGTTGGCCTGGGAGTTGCATGTTGCCACGCAGGTGCCTGCCTAGCTGGTTGGGCTGGCAGCTTCATGCGAACGGCGGTGGAGACTTGGCTGGTCCGGGCCTGGAGGTGGCCGTGGCGTGCTGTTGTCCCCGGCAAGGATCTTGCCGGGGGTCTTGTGGCTCCCCTCGGCAAGGATTTTGCTGAGGATCGTTGTCTTTCAATCCTCATCTGATCTTGAATATTCCATGTCTTCACAAAGATCTGCATGCCACCATGGAGGTGCCTCCCGAGCCCTGGCCCAACGTGGTTGATGGTGTTGGAGACCGTGGGCTCAAGGGTGGTGCGCTCCGCTGGTGTTGGACGAGCCGCCCTGACAAGGGCCTTGCCGGGGGAACCTGCTTCGTCTCTCTGCTCTTTGTGGTCTTGGCCTTGGCGTTGCTCTGGCTGTCTTGGGCTTCGGTTTTACCTCAGTTCACCTCCCCTGTTCTGCTTGGTGCGGCCGTGGGCGCGGCTCCGACTGTCCGTGCACAGGTAAAGGGGTACAAAGGTGTGCCCCTTCTTTTGTACACTGACACTCTAATGGGTATACACATATTTTAGTTGTTGTTGATTACGTTACTAAGTGGGTAGAAGCTATTCCAACTAGTAGTGCTGATCATAACACATCTATTAAGATGCTTAAAGAAGTTATTTTTTCGAGGTTTGGAGTCCGTAGATACTTAATGACTGATGGTGGTTCACATTTTATTCATGGTGTTTTTCGTAAGATGCTTGCTAAGTATGACGTTAATCATAGAATTGCATCTCCTTATCACCCGCAATCTAGTGGGCAAGTAGAATTGAGTAATAGAGAGATTAAATTAATTTTGCAAAAGATTGTTAATAGATCCAGAATGAATTGGTCTAAGAAACTTGATGATGCATTATGGGCCTACAGAACTGCATATAAAAACCCTATGGGTATGTCTCCGTATAAAATGATTTATGGAAAAGCATCTCACTTACCTCTCGAACTAGAACATAAGGCATATTGGGCCATTAAAGAGCTCAATTATGACTTCAAACTTGCCGGAGAGAAGAGGCTATTTGACATTAGCTCACTTGATCAATGGAGAACTCAAGCCTATGAGAATGCCAAACTGTTTAAAGAAAAAGTTAAAAGATGGCATGACAAAAGAATACAAAAGCGTGAGTTTAATGTGGGTGATTATGTGTTGCTATTCAACTCTCGTTTAAGATTTTATGCAGGAAAGCTTCCCTCTAAATGGGAAGGTCCTTACGTTATCGAGGAAGTCTATCGTTCCGGTGCCCTAAAAATCAACAACTTCGAAGGCACAAATCCGAAGGTGGTAAATGGTCAAAGAATCAAACATTATATCTCAGGTAATCCCATAAATGTTTGAAACTAATGTTATTGAAACTTTAACCCTGAAAGAATACATAAGGGACACTTTCCAGAACGGTTCAGACTCCGAAAAGGAATAGGTATGAGGTACGGTAAGTAAATCGACTCCAAAACAGTTCTAATGATAATTTTTCCCTGTTTTGGAATATTTAAGAAAATAGGAAAATAAGAAGTAGTCCCGAAGGACACGAGGCGTCCACGAGGGTGGAGGGCACGCCCTACCCCCTTGGGCGCGCCCCCTGCCTCGTGGGCACCTCGTGTGCTCTCCGGACTCCGTTTTCTTGCACGATACTTCTTTTGGTCGGTAAAAATTCATTATATAATCTCCCGAAGGTTTTGAGCCTCGTACCATGCAAATATCCTCTGTTTATGTTTCGAGTTGTTTCTGCCGCAGATTAGAGCAAGATGTCTTCTCAAGAGTCAGTCGGGGAGAGTCGGGTGTCTCATCCGGCACCGGGTTCAGGAGCAAATAGCGATGCCTATCATTTTGGGCCATCAACGGAGGAAGAGATGGAGGCCGACTTGAAAAGGATAGATGCCATGGAGGAGGATCAAGAAGTTTCTTCTCGCTTCCGAGCCGAATTCACGATAGGGGAACTACAGAGCTCAGCTATTCCAAACTCAGTTATCCCTTCGAATGTTAGATTCCTTTCTTATGAAAATATGAAAAAGAGTGTCACTTGTTCTCCAGTAGCTATGCAACATCCATGGGTGAAAGGAGCTTTAGCCGTCACGGGTAAGCTCCATAAGGAAATAATGGACCTCAAGCAGCAAGTCAATAAGCTCAAGGAGGAGAATCGTATCCTGAGGGGCATCTGTAACACCCCGGACACACCCGCTGGTGGTCGTTACTCCTGGCAGGATCTAGACTGGCCCCACAGATCAATCCTAGTATTTTCTGCGCACTTTGTCCTCACTCGTGCGCACCCGGGAGAAACTTCCCGGTCGGTCACCCATCCTGAAACTACTCCAAGCTGAGCACGCTTAACTTTGGAGTTCTATCCGAATGGGCTTCCAAAAAGAAGGAATTCCTTATTGATATGAGTAGTCTATCATCCCTAATAAGCCAGGCTATCACATACACCCCCACTCAGAGGAACCGACGTCCTCGTCGGGCCACAGGAACGTTCCCTCTTGGCACATACGTCTGTGCATCCAGTCCGGTACATGTGCCATGCCGTGTGCCACGACGGGTCACAAACGTCATGAACAACATGACTGCGCACCTATCCGCAAACATCCGTGTAACCGCGAGGGTCGGCTCTGATACCAAATTGTAACACCCCGGACACACCCGCCGGTGGTCGTTACTCCTGGCAGGATCTAGACTGGCCCCACAGATCAATACTAGTGTTTTCTGCGCACTTTGTCCTCACTCGTGCGCACCCGGGAGAAACTTCCCGGTCGGTCACCCATCCTGAAACTACTCCAAGCTGAGCACACTTAACTTTGGAGTTCTGTCCAAATGGGCTTCCGGAAAAGAAGGAATTCCTTATTGATATGAGTAGTCTATCATCCCTAATAAGCCAGGCTATCACAGCATCATCGCCAAGAATATCACATCACCAAGTCCGAAGAAAGAGACATAAATATGTGGGTATGGGCACTCCCCTTGGCAACAGCCAAGCTTGGGGGAGGTGCCCCGATATCGTATCACCATCACACTCCTATCTTTACCATTTTTCTTAGTTCGATCCTTTTGGGTAATATCTTGATCTAGTAGAATGAAAGTTTTAGTATGATTTAGCTTTGAGCTTTGCTTTATGATCCCTCTATGTAATCGAGTCCGTGAGCTATATCTAATAAAGATTAGTGTTGAGTCAAGGGCTTGATTATCTTGCTATGATCTTGAAGGGATAAAAGAAAAAGAAAGAATAAAAAGAAATAAAGAGATCGTAATGATCTTATGAAGAGTAATGACTTCACATATAAAAGAGTATGATGAATAAAAGTTGTTGAGAGTTGACAAACATAGTTTTGGTCATCGTTGCAATTAATAGGAAGTAATAAATAAAGTGAGGTTTTCATATATAAATATACTATCTTGGACATCTTTTATGATTGTGAGCACTCATTAAAATATGACATGCTAAAAAGTTGATGTTGGACAAGGAAGACAACGTAATGGGTTATGTTTTCTTATATCCGAAATAAAGTATATTGTCATGGATCATCCAACATGATGAGCTTGCCTTTCTCCCTCATGCTAGCCAAATTCTTTGCACCAAGTAGAGATACTACTTGTGCTTCAGAATACCCGTAAACCCAGTTTTCCCATGAGAGTCCACCATACCTACCTATCGATTGAGTAAGATCCTTCAAGTAAGTTGTCATTGTTGCATGCAATAAAAATTGCTCTCTAAATATGTATGATTTATTAGTGTGGAGAAAATAAGCTTTATACGATCTTGTGATGTGGAAGAAATAAAAGCGACGGACTGCATAATAAAGGTCCATATCACAAGTGGCAATATAAAGTGATGTTCTTTCGCATTAAGATTTTGTGCATCCAACCATAAAAGCACATGACAACTCTGCTTCCCTCTGCGAAGGGCCTATCTTTTATTCTTGTCTTATACCTTATACAAGAGTCATGGTGATCTTCACCCTTCCTTTTTACATTTTATCCTTTGGCAAGCATATTGTGTTGGAAAGATCCTGATATATATATATCCAATTGGATCTAAGTTATCATGAACTATTATTGTTGACATTACCCTTGAGGTAAAGGGTTGGGAGGCAACACTATAAGCCCATATCTTTCTATGTGTCCGATTAAAACTCCATACCCATAAGTATTGCGTGAGTGTTAGCAATTGTGAAAGACTAAATGATAGTTGAGTATGTGGACTTGCTGAAAAGCTCTTATATTGATTCTTTCTGATGTTATGATAAATGTCAATTGCTTCAATGACCGAGATTATTGTTTGTTAGTTTTCAGTGAAGTTTTTTATTCATACTTGACGTTGTGAATAGATTGTTACTTTAACATAAGGAGTCATATGACAAAATATATACATGTTGCTGTTATAAGAATGATAATGATGCCCTCATGTCCGTATTTTATTTTATTGACACCTCTATCTCTAAACATGTGGACATATTTTTCGTTATCGGCTTCCGCTTGAGGACAAGCGAGGTCTAAGCTTGGGGAAGTTGATACGTCCATTTTGCATCATGCTTTTATATCGATATTTATTGCTTTATGGGCTGTTATTACACATTATGTCACAATACTTATGCCATTCTCTCTTATTTTATAAGGTTTACATGAAGAGGGAGAATGCCGGCAGCCGGAATTCTGGGTTGGAAAAGGAGCAAATATTAGAGACCTATTCTTGACAGCTCCAACAGTCCTGAAACTTCACGGAGGCAGTTTTTGGAATCAATAAAAAATATTGGCAAAAGAATTAACCAGAGGGGGCCCACACCCTGGCCACGAGGGTGGGGGGCACGCCCTACCCCCTGGTCTCGCCCCTGCCTCGTGGGCCCCCTGGTAGGCCTCCGGTGCCCATCTTCTCCTATATGAAGTCTTCCGTCCAAGAAAAAATAAGGAGGAAGCTTTTGGGACGAAACAGCGCCGTCACGAGGCGGAACCTTGGCGGAACCAATCTAGGGCTCCGGCGGAGCTGTTCTGCCGGGGAAACATCCCTCCGGGAGGGGGAAATCATCACCTTCGTCATCACCATCGATCCTCTCAGTGGGAGGGGGTCAATCTCCATCAACATCTTCACCAGCACCATCTCGTCTCAAACCCTAGTTCATATCTTGTATCCAATCTTTGTCCCAAAACCTCTGATTGGTACCTCTGGGTTGCTAGTAGTGTTGATTACTCCTTGTAGTTGATGCTAGTTGGTTTATTTGGTGGAAGATCATATGTTCAGATCCTTTATGCATATTAATAATCCTCTGATTATGAACATTAATATGGTTTGTGAGTAGTTACGTTTGTTCCTGAGGACATGGGAGAAGTCTTGCTATAAGTAGTCATGTGAATTTGGTATTCGTTAGATATTTTGATGAGATGTATGTTGTCTTACCTCTAGTGGTCTTATGTGAACATCGACTACATGACACTTCACCATTGTTTGGGCCTAGGGGAAGGCATTGGGAAGTAATAAGTAGATGATGGGTTGCTAGAGTGACAGAAGCTTAAACCCTAGTTTATGCGTTGCTTCGTAAGGGGCTGATTTGGATCCATATGTTTCATGCTATGGTTAGGTTTACCTTAATACTTCTTTTGCAGTTGCGGATGCTTGCAATAGGGGTTAATCATAAGTGGGATGCTTGTCCTAGGAAGGGCAGTACCCAAGCACCGGTCCACCCACATATCAAATTATCAAAGTAACGAACGTGAATCATATGAGCGTGATGAAAACTAGCTTGACGATAGTTCCCATGTGTCCTCGGGAGCGTTTTCCTTCATATAAGAGTTTGTCCAGGCTTGTGCTTTGCTACAAAAAGGATTGGGACACCTTGCTGCACCTTGTTTACTTTTGTTACTTGCTACCCATTACAAATTACCTTATCACAAAACTATGAGTTACCGATAATCTCAGTGCTTGCAGAGAATACCTTACTGAAAACCGCTTGTCATTTCCTTCTGCTCCTCGTTGGGTCGACACTCTTACTTATCGAATGGACTACGATAGATCCCCTGCACTTGTGGGACATCAACGTATCACCTGCCGGAGGGGGGAATCATCACCAGTGGCCATCTTCATCATCCCGGCGGCCATCATGACGAGGAGGGAGTAGTCCACCCTCGGGGCTGAGGGTTTGTACCAGTAGCTATGTGTTTAATCTCTCTCTCTCTCTCTCTCTCGTGATCCATATCATGGGCTTTGTTAACATAGATGGATCATATGATGTTTCCCCCCTTTATACTCTTGTTGTGATGAATTGAATCTTTACACTTTGAAGTTTTGTCTTGTCGGATTGAATATTCCGATATGGGAACACATGATGTATGTTATGGCACTCAACTTTCGGATTCCCAAGGTGACATTGGGGTAATCTATACATAGGGGTTGATGCACATTTTTATTATCTTTTCTCTGATAGAAACTTTGGGGTCTCTTTGTAATTCTTTGTGTGGATTGAATATTAGGGTCATGAAGTTGTTTGATGCATATCATAGAATTAACTCACTGATACTCGTGGTGACATTGGAGTATCTAGGTGACATTAGAGTTGGTTGATGTGTGTAATATGGTGTTACTTTAGTACGAACTCTTGATTAGATCGATCGAGAGAATAGCTTGCGTTATTTTAGTACGAACTCTAGGATAGATTGGTCAAAAAGAATAGCTTTGAGGTGGTTTCGTACCCTACAAACAATTTCTATCTTTTGTTCTCCGCTAATAGGAACTCGGGAGTGATTCTTTATTGCACTTTGAGGGATAATCATATGATCCAACTATGTTAGCATAGTTGAGAGGTTGCACTAGCGAAAGTACTGACCCTAGGCCTTGTTTTCAAGCATTGAAATACCGTTTTTGTGCCTATTTACTATTTGCTACCTTGCCGTGTTTATTTATTCAGATTATATAAATATATTTCTACCATCAATATTACACTTTTATCACCATCTCTTCGCCGAACTAGTGCACCTTTACAATTTGCTATTTTATTGGGTGTGTTGGGGACACAAGAGATTTCTTGAATTTGGTTGCAGGGTCATTTGAGAGAGACCATCTTCATCCTACACCTCTCATGGATTGATAAACCTTATGTAACACCCACGATGCGGCCATATCTCCCACGTGTCGAGGCACGACTTAGAGGCATAACCGCATTGTGGTTTTGTCGCAAGAAGGGTCATCTTCACACAATCCCATGTAATGAACAAGAATGGGATAAAGAGTTGGCTTACAATCGCCACTTCACACAATACATAAATAAAATCATACATCGTCAAGATACACCCATAGACCGACTACGGTCAAAGCCAAAAGAAAAGAAGACAACCCCAAATGCTAGATCCCCGATCGTCCCAACTGGGCTCCACTACTGATCAACAGGAAACGATACAACACAACAAACAAGAGCTTCATAGAGCTCCCACTTGAGCTCGGTTGCGTCATCTGCACTGGTCTCGTCGGCACCTGCAACTGTTTTGGAAGTATCTGTGAGTCATGAGGACTCAGCAATCTCACACCCGCGAGATCAAGACTATTTAAGCTTAAGGGTAGGAAAGGGTAAGGTGGTGAGGTTGCAGCAGCGACTAAGCATATATGGTGGCTAACATACGCAAATAAGAGCGAGAAGAGGAGCAACGGAACGGTCGCCAACTAGTAATGATCAAGAAGTGATCCTGAACTCCTACTTATGTCAAACATAATCCAAAAACCGCGTTCACTTCCCGGACTCCGCCGAAAAGAGACCAACACGGCTACACACGCGGTTGATGTATTTTAATTAAGTCGAGTGTCAAGTTCTCTACAACCGGACATTAACAAATTCCCATCTACCACATAACCACAGGCACGTCTCTCGAAAGTTTATACCCTGCAGGGGTGTCCCAACTTAGCCCATTATAAGCTCTCACGGTCAACGAAGGATATTCCTTCTCCCGGGAAGACCCGATCAGTCTCGGAATGCCGGTTACAAGACATTTCGACAATGGTAAAACAAAACCAGCAAAACCGCCCGATGTGTCGACAATCCCGATAGGAGTCGCACGTACCTCGTTCTCAGGACACACCGGATGAACACTACGTACAACTAAAACCAGCCCTCAAGTTTCCCCAAGGTGGTGCTGCAAGTGGCTCTAGTTTGGACCAACACTCCGAGGAGCACTGGCCCGGGGGGTAAAATAAGATGACCCTCGGGATGCGCGACTCCCAAGGGAAAAAGGCTAGGTGAGGCAAATGTAAAACCAAGGTTGAGCCTTGCTGGAAGAGTTTTATTCAAAGCGAACTGTCAAGGGGGTCCCATAAATCACCCAACCGCGTAAGGGACACAAAATCAAGGAACATAACACCGATATGACGGAAACTAGGGCGGCAAGAGTGGAACAAAACACCAGGCATAAGGCCGAGCCTTCCACCGTTTACCAAGTATATAGATGCATTAATAATATAAGAGGTATTGTGATATCCCAACATAAACATAATCCAACAAGGAGCAAACTTCATCTTCACCTGCAACTAGCAACGCTATAAGAGGGGCTGAGCAAAAGCGGTAACATAGCCAAACAACGGTTTGCTAGGAAAGGTGGGTTAGAGGCTTGACATGGCAATATGGGAGGCATGATATAGCAGTTGGTAGGTAGCGCGGCATAGCAATAGAGCGAACAACTAGCAAGCAAAGATAGAAGTGATTTCGAGGGTATGGTCATCTTGCCTGAAATCCCGCTAGGAAGAAGAACGAGTCCATGAAGAAGACAAACGGACGTGGTTGAACGAATCCTCACGACTCCGGAACAAAACCGAAGCTAACGGGAGAAGCAACCCGGAAAGAAACAAACAACATAGTAAACAACCACCACATACACATGGCATGATGCACAAACAAGTATGATGCATGTCCGATTTAATGAGCATGGCATGGCAAAGTGCACCAAACAACACTACAAATTAAATGGAGCTCAATATGCAACGAGTTGCATATTGACGAAACACCACATTTAATTATTTAGTTCTCTCTCGTTTATGAATCCAACAATATTAAATGTTATTAAACATGGCAAGGGGTGAAGCTTAACAAAACTACCTATCTAGGCAATTTAAATGAGGCCGGAGCAACAAACAATAATTCCGGAAAATCCTCATGTCATTTAGCAATTTTAATGCAAAAATCAATTTTAAACATTTAAATGTTGTTATCATGATGCGAATGACATATGCAAGATTTATGCAATTTAATGAAAATATTGACATGAGCATGTTATGAAGCATTTGACACCGTGGTGGAAAGAAAAAGGGTGCCACGGCGGCGAATCCGAAAATGATGCCACGGCAACATATCGGTTTCGGTAGCTCATGGAGATACCGACGCAAAAGGAAGCGTGGCGTGAGCGTGTCATGCAAGATGGTGGGGTGCTCCCGACTACCGGGTTCCCACGGGTTAGTGGTATGGAAACGAGGAACGTGCAAGGACCTCTCTCGGACACGGTGCAAACACGAGCATCTCATACAACACATGCATTCGGTCCACGGACGTCGTCTCGGCGGTTATACCTTTGAAGCGTGCATTTCGGGGCGGTTCAAAATGTCGAGGGAAGTAGTCATTCACGGGTCGTAGTGGACGTAGTGGCACACGGCGACGGTAGTGGAAGTAGTGGCTCACGAGTCGAAGAGGAAGTAGTCGTTCATGTTCCATAGATGTTCGGGGTCATGGCGAGGAACTTGACGTCCACGGAGTCTTCGAGGGTCAACGGTAGTGGTACACACGTTGTCGGGGTACTTGTCCGTCCGGTCTTGGCGACGGTAGTTGTACACGGGTTGTAGACGTTTGGGTCATGGGTAGCGGTATTTGGCGCATCGTCGTGGTACTTGGCAAAATTCTCGGAGAAGATGCTTGAATGTCTGGGTATGGGTCTTGGCGTCTCGTTCTTGCTGATCTAAAACCAAACCGAAACCAAACGAGGCAAAAGGGGCCTCTGGCGGGCAGCAGCAAGGGCACAGAGGAGTCCAGGCCATGGCACAGGATCCCGGCGGCTCGGCAGCACGATGCAGAGGGACGCAGGCAGGAGGTGAAGAAGACGGCGCGGCAGCGGGGCGATGGGGATGGACGGAGGAGATGGCTCAACGGCCAGAACGACGACACGGCGACAGAAGAAGGGGTGGCCGGGGTGCCTTGGCGCAACGGAGGTGGAGCAGAGGAGGGCAGCGGCGGCGCGCTTGCTGGACAGAGCAGAGGCGGCGGAGCGGAGCAGAGCAGCAGCGGACGAGGGACTCCGGGACGGCATGGAGGTCGAGGATGATGAGCTCGAGGCGGCGCTGGAGCATGGCGGCCGGACGAAGCAGGGAGGCGCAATGGAGGTCGACGGCGCGGAGAAATCGCAGGCGAGGTGCAGCGTAGCAGAGGAGACGAGGCGGCGCTTGGGGCTCGGTGTCACGGGGAAGGAGCAGCTCCGGTGCTGCGGCGCCGGAGACGGCAGGGGAGCGACGTCCTGGGGCAGCGCGGCAAGGCGAAGCCCGACGGCAGCGAGCGGGCTCCGGTGGCCGACTGGAGGCACGGAGGCGATGGGGTTTGGAGGAGGACGAGTGAGGGGAGCTCCTGGAGCAGGGCGGGCGAGGCGCGCGGCGCGAGGGCCCTGCTCCTCTGCGTGTGGCGGCGCAGGAGGACGAAGGGGAGAGGGTGGAGACCGAGAGAAGAGCGAGAGAGATGGGGATTGGGCTAGGTTAACAGCGGGGCGCGGCTGGGCCTTCGGGCTGCGGCTAACAGGAGGCCCAAGTGGCCGGCTGGGGGTCTCTCCCTTCTCTCTCCCTTATTTCTATGGCAGAAAAGAATTAGAGAAAAGGAAAAGAAAGAGAGGGTTAGAGAAAGAATTTGCGCATGCGGTTAATTTTCCCGGGCTCATAAAAATGTGCTTGTTCCGAGAAAATAGAAAAGGCCAGATTGAAAAATATAAATTCAAAAGCATTTGAATAGGAAGTGAGGGTTGGGAAGGTCCAAAAATGATCGGATTTTTGGTGGAGCTCCGGAAAGTGAAGAAAGAATATATGGCAAGATTGGAGACCAAGAATTAAGATAACAAAGGCATTGGGATATTTGCAAGTGTGTTATGGTGAACTCCAATTAATGGAATATTTTAATATAGTTCCCTAATAATATTGGGAGGATATATGTTATAAAGAGAAATCACCATGTGCATTTCCCTCGATTTAAATGGATCGAAGATCCATGCAATTTACTTAGTTGAGTTTTTAAAAATTAATGACATGATGGCATGATGACATGATGCAATGCAAAAATAAAAGAGCAAGCACCAAAAGGAACACACGGTGATCATGAAAATAAGGAAGTCTTCTGAAGTGTCGGTCACGGGGCGTTACACCTTAGGTCATCCACTTGAGGGAAAATTGGTACTATCCTACAAAACTCTGCGCTTGGAGGCCCAACACGTGTCTACAAGAATAAAGTGGCGTAGTAGACATCAGGGGCCGCGCCCCCTCCCCTAGTCCAATTCGGTTTGGGCAAGGTGGGGCGCGCGCCTGGCCTGCCTCCTCTCTTCTACTATGGCCCAATAGGCCCATTAACTTTCCCGGGGGGTTACGGTAACCTCCCGGTACTCCGAAAAATCCCTGATCTTCTTCGGAACCATTCTCGTGTCCGTATATAACCTTCCAATGTATCAATATTTACCTCTCGACCATTTCGATACTCCTCGTCATGTCCGTGATCTCATCCGGGACTCCGAACAAACTTCGGTCACCCAAACACATAACTCATAATACAAATCGTCATCGAACGTTAAGCGTGTGGACCCTACGGGTTCGAGAACTATGCAGACATGACCGAGACACATCTCCGGTCAATAACCAATAGCGGAACTTGGATGCTCATATTGGCTCCCACATATTCTACGAAGATCTTTATCGGTCAAACCGCATAACAACATACGTCATTCCCTTTGTCATCGGTATGTTACTTGCCTAAGATTCGATCGTCGGTATCCTCATACTTAGTTCAATCTCGTTACCGGCAAGTCTCTTTAGTTGTTCCGTAATGCATCATCCCGCAACTAACTCATTAGTCACATTGCTTGCAAGGCTTATAGTGATGTGCATTACCGAGAGGGCCCAGAGATACCTCTCCGATACTCGGAGTGACAAATACTAATCTCGATCTATGCCAACTCAACAAACACCATCGGAGACACCTGTAGAGCATCTTTATAATCACCCAGTTACGTTATGACGTTTGATAGCACACAAAGTGTTCCTCCAGTATCCGGGAGTTGCATAATCTCATAGTCAGAGGAATACGGATAAGTCATGAAGAAAGCAATAGCAATAAAACTAAATGATCATTATGCTAAGATAACAGATGGGTCTTGTCCATCACATCATTCTCTAATGATGTGATCCCGTTGATCAAATGACAACACATGTCTATGGTCAGGAAACTTAACCATCTTTGATTAACGAGCTAGTCAAGTAGAGGCATACTAGGGACACTCTGTTTGTCTATGTATTCACACATGTACTAAGTTTCCGGTTAATACAATTCTAGCATGAATAATAAACATTTATCATGATATAAGGAAATATAAATAACAACTTTATTATTGCCTCTAGGGCATATTTGTTTCAGTCTCCCACTTGCACTAGAGTCAATAATCTAGATTACATAATAATGATCCTAACACCCATGGAGTCTTGGTATTGATCATGTTTTGCTTGTGGAAGAGGCTTAGTCAATGGGTCTGCAACATTCAGATCTGTATGTATTTTGCAAATCTCTATGTCTCCCTCCTTGACTTGATCGCGGATGGAATTGAAGCGTCTCTTGATGTGTTTGGTTCTCTTGTGAAATCTGGATTCCTTTGCCAAGGCAATTGCTCTAGTATTGTCACAAAAGATTTTCATTGGACCCGATGCACTAGGTATTAAAACTAGATCAGATAGGAACTCCTTCATCCAGACTCCTTCGTTTGCTGCTTCCGAAGTAGCTATGTACTGCGCTTCACACGTAGATCCCGCCACAACGCTCTGCTTGGAACTGCACCAACTGACAGCTCCACCATTCAATATAAATACGTATCAGGTTTGTGACTTAGAGTCATCCGGATCAGTGTCAAAGCTTGCATCAACGTAACCATTTACGACAAGCTCTTTGTCACCTCCATAAACGAGAACCATATCCTTAGTCCTTTTCAGGTATTTCAGGATGTTCTTGACCGCTGTCTAGTGATCCACTCCTGGATTTACTTTGGTACCTCCCTGCTAAACTTATTGTAAGGCACACATCAGGTCTGGTACACAACATTGCATACATGATATAACCTATAGCTGAGGCATAGGGAATGACTTTCATTTTCTCTCTATCTTCTGAAGTGGTTGGGCATTGAGTCTGACTCAACTTCACACCTTGTAACACAGGCAACAACCCTTTCTTCGACTGATCCATTTTAAACTTCTTCAAAATTTATCAAGGTATGTGCTTTGAGAAAGTCCAATTAAGCGTCTTGATCTATGTCCATAGATCTTGATGCCCAATATATAAGCAGCTTCACCAAGGTCTTTCATTGAAAAATTCTTATTCAAGTGTCCTTTTATGCTATCCAAAAATTCTATATTATTTCCAATCAACAATATGTCATCCACATATAATATTAGAAATGCTATAGAGCTCCCACTCACTTTCTTGTAAGTACAGGCTTCTCCAAAAGTCTGCATAAAACCATATGCTTTGATCACACTATCAAAGCATATATTCCAACTCCGAGAGGCTTGCACCAGTCCATAAATGGATCGCTGGAGCTTGCACACTTTGTTAGCACCTTTAGGATTGACAAAACCTTCTGGTTGCATCATATACAACTCTTCTTTAAGATATCCATTAAGGAATGCAGTTTTGACATCCATTTTCCAAATTTCATAATCATAAAATGCGGCAATTGCTAACATGATTCGGACAGACTTAAGCATTGCTACGAGTGACAAGGTCTCATAGTAGTCAACTCCTTGAACCTGTCGAAAACCTTTCGCAACAAGTCGAGCTTTGTAGACAGTAACATTACCGTCATCGTTAGTCTTGTTCTTGAAGATCCATTTATTCTCTATGGCTTGCCGCTCATCGGGCAAGTCAACCAAAGTCCACACTTTGTTCTCATACATGGATCCCATCTCAGATTTCATGGCCTCAAGCCATTTCGCTGAATTTGGGCTCATCATCACTTCCTCATAGTTCGTAGGTTCGTCATGGTCAAGTAACATGAGCTCCAGAACAGGATTACCGTACCACTCTGGTGCGGTCCGTACTCTGGTTGACCTACGATGTTCAGTAGTAACTTGATCTGAAGTTTCATGATCATCATCATTAACTTCCTCACTAATTGGTGTAGGAATAACTAGAACTAATTTCTGTGATGAACTACTTTCCAATTCGGGAGAAGGTACAATTACCTCATCAAGTTCTACTTTCCTCCCACTCACTTCTTTTGAGAGAAACTCCTTCTCTAGAAAGGATCCATTCTTAGCAACAAAGATCTTGCCTTCGGATCTGTGATAGAAGGTGTACCCAACAGTCTCCTTTGGGTATCCTATGAACACACATTTCTTCGATTTGGTTTCGAGCTTATCATGTTGAAGCTTTTTCACATAAGCATCGCAACCCCAAACTTTAACAAACGACAGCTTAGGTTTCTTGCCAAACCGCAGTTCATATGGTGTCGTCTCAACGGATTTAGATGGTGCCCTATTTAACGTGAATGCGGCCTTCTCTAAAGCATAACCCCAAAACGATAGCGGTAAATCGGTAAGAGATATCTTAGATCGCATCATATCTAATAAAGTACGGTTACGACATTCGGACACACCATTACGCTATGGTGTTCAAGGTGGCGTGAGTTGCGAAACTGTTCCACATTGTTTCAAATGAAGACCAAACTCATAACTCAAATATTCACCTCCACGATGAGATCATAGAAACTTTATTTTCTTGTTACGATGATTTTCTACTTCACTCTGAAATTCTTTGAACATTTCAAATGTTTCATACTTACGTTTCATTAAGTAGATATACCCATATCTGCTAAAATCATCTGTGAAGGTCAGAAAATAACGATACCCGCCGTGAACCTTAACACTCATCGGACCGCATACATCAGTATATATTATTTCCAATAAGTCAGTTGCTCGCTCCATTGTTCCGGAGAACGGGGTCTTAGTCATCTTACCCATGAGGCATAGCTCGCAAGCATCAAGTGATTCCAAAAGCACATCAGCATGGAATTTCATCATGCGCTTTACACCAATATGACCTAAACGGCAGTGTGTCAGATCACGGGTTCCGGCAAAACCCTTAAGGTCCGAACAAGGGGTGCGCGTGGAGATTTCCTCCCTACCGATCTACGCTCTAGCTCTCTAAGATCTCGCGGACGAACTCGACGAACTCACAACACAAAGACACAAGATTTATACTGGTCCGGGCCACCGTTGTGGTGTAATACCCTACTCCAGTGTGGTGGTGGTGGATTGCCTCTTGGGCTGATGATGAACAATACAAGGGAAGAACAGCCTCCTGAGGTTGGGGTGTTCTTGTGCTCGGTCTGTGGCTAAGGATTGGCTCAAGATCAGATGCCCCTACTGTGGTGGCTAGCTCTACTTATATAGGCCCTGGTCCTCTCCCCAAATATTGAGCGGGAAGGGAGCCAACAACGGCCAATTTGAAAGGGGGCAGCTAGTACAGTTTATCCTGACAAAAGCGGTCTTCGCATGCGAAAGGCTCTGGCGATGACGCCGTCTTGGGCTCCACGGTGACCTCCGTCCTGCCGTCCTGCTGGTCATGGTCTCGTTGCACCGATATGGAAACCTTTGCTTGATGCCTCGGTACTCCACGCTTGTGCCTGCCTCCTTAGCGCCGAAGAGGAAACAAGGACGTTGCGCGCGCTGGCGCCCGCCTGATCTTGATCGTCATGGCTCACGTCACGATAGCCTCACGAGGTTTGCCCTGCCTTGGTTTCTCCGCTCCTTGCGAGGCAGCCTGGTGAGGCCGCTCCTGAGGAGGTCTTGCATCGTCCGCCTCGCGAGGCTTGGCCCCTCGCGAGGGTCTTGAATGCCTTGCTGATGAAGATGGGCCGCACCGGCCCGCTAGCATAGCCACGCAGTGGGCCGCAGGCAGGCAACTCTGGGGACCCCCATTCCCAGAACGCCGACAGTAGCCCTCGGGCCCAAGGCGCGCTCGGGCTTGGCTTCGAGGCGAAGCCAAAGGTCAAGCGCGGAGCGCCGCGGGCCCCAAAAGCCTGCGGCCTTGGTTGACGCGTGGCAGTTGATTGGACGTGGGCGTCTCCGCTTCCCCACGCTGCCTCGGCAACTGCTCGACTTGACAAAAGGCTGGCGCAGACAGCGCTTGCCTTCACTGTTCCCCTTCACTTTGCCTCAGATCCCCTTTCTCGCTCCTTGCTGCCGATACCTCCAGATCTGCTCTAATCTTGCTCCGCATCTGCGACTGATGGCGCCGCGCAAGGTCAAGCCCAAGGTCACAAAGAAGAGCCTCGCCTCCACGTGCTTGCTGACGGCGGGGGAGAGCAATGAATGGGGGAAGACGGAGCTTCGGCTTGCCTCCGACGCACCGGAGCCTAAGGGGAGCACCTTCTTCCCCTTCTTCTCGGGCAGCATCACCGCCGGGTTGGTTCCTCCCTTTTCTGATTTTTTTATGAGGTCCTCGACCACTACGGGCTGCAGGCGTTGCATCTCCATCCCAACTCTATCCTCCTCCTGTCCATCTTCGCCTACTACTGTGAGGCGTATCTGGGCGTGATGCCGTCCGTGGCTCTTCTGTGCCACCTCTTCTTCCTTCGCGTCAGTGATGGACACATCTCCGGGTGCGCTAATTTCATCGCATCCGGCAAGGCCAACTCGATCTCGAACACCGGGAAGAGAGCCGACAACATCCGGGCCAAATGGGTCATGATGGAGCCCAAGCGCAACCAACCGCGCTTGGCATTGCCGACGGAGGCGCCCCAGTTTAACAAGGGGTGGCCTCGCGCAGACCTCGCTGATGAGCGGGCGTCGTCGGTGTTGGCTCAGATGCAGACCAACCTGAAACCGGGCAACGCGAAGGCAGCGAAGGTCACAGGGGCCATGCTCCTGAGGGAATTCTTGATGTTGCGCGCCGCCCCGCTCTAGGCGCGTGCGCGCCCCTTGTGGAAGCTTGGAGACGAAGAAGACAAGACCCGCCTAAGGCCGGGGGCCCTGCCTGACGATGAACTGGCTGCCGTCCTGCACCTCCTGGTTGGGGACAATTAGGAGTACCCGCCGAGCGCCTTCACTCCTTTGTTCCATCGCAAGGACTGGGAGCCAATCATGGTCTCCAGGCCGACCTTCGATGCGCACGGGCTGGTGCCGCCCACGCCCTCTGCAGGTCCTGCGGCGCTGAAGCCGGTGGAGCTGTCTTCTGACGAGTCCCGTGGGAGGGAGGAAGTGGAGGTGGACTTGGAGGCAACCCCCGAGGAGATGGGGGAAAACTCCCCCTTGAGCAAAGCTGAGATCCTCCGCACCCTTCCTGACGACGCTGAGGTTGATGCCCGCCAGGAGGAGGGAGAATTGCCTGCCAACCCGACAAGGAGCAGGTCGTCACTGATTCCTCTGGATGCTGCCTCTGCCTTGACGCCGCCTGGAGCTGCCTCCGACCCTTCTACTGCGCCGTCTTCTGCTCCTGGAGTTCGCGCACCCACTCCTCAGGCTTCGAGGCTTTCAGGCTTCAAGCTTCCCAAGCGGAGGGTGGAATACGCCGCGGTGGATCAGTAAGTGTTCGAGTTTCGTCTTGTTTCTGCTCGTACTTGCTATTTCTTGGTGTTCACCCTTGGTTGATCGGGCCGACGCCTTCGGCGAAGAGAAGGAAGGAGGATACAGCGGCCGCGCCCCCTCGGAGAAAAGAGGGTGTAAGTGCATCTAGTGCCACCCCTAGTTGGTTTTGGAGTATTGGCGTCAAACTTGGTTGAGGGACTAATATGTTTGTGAGAATTGCAGGATAACACAGGTAGTAGTCCCACATTGATTCGGTTTACCTACCAGAGATGACCCCTAAAAATGTGTGAAGACATTGAAGACAACGATGGTCTCTGAAGATATTCACGACGAAGATTATGACTTGAGAAGACATTCACGTGAAGACTATGGAGTGCGAAGACATAGTTGTTTCATAGTTTCCTTTTCTTCTTTGTTGATTCATAGGAACCACCGTACTGTTAAGTGGGGTCCAAGTGAACAAAGTCAGAGTGACTGATGTGATGCTCAACCAAATCCTATGTCTTCGAGCGAAGACAATGAGAGCAAATCTTATCCAAAGCTGGATGAGTCAGCTTTACTTGTAGCCCAAGTCAAGCTGCCGCGTGTGTTTGAAATCTGACCGTTGGACACGTGTCAGTTCCTTAGTGACCCAGGGTCATTTCAGACAAATCAGGTCGGGTTGCCTCCTGGCTATAAATAGCCCACCCCCTACACCATAAATTGGTGGCTGCTCAGAGTTAGTGCACGGCTTTTGTCGTTTGAGAGCAACCCACCTCCGAAGCATTTGAGAGAGAGATCCTTGTGAGGACAACGCCCAAAACACCCAGAGCCAAAGAGTGCTAGGCATCACTGAAGTCTTTCTGTCCGTGTGATCTGAAGACTTGTTACACTTGAGGACTGTGAATCCTCCAGCCGGTTAGGCGTCGCGTTCTGAGCATCCAAGAGTCATTGTGGATTGCCGGTGAACGAAGTCTGTGAAGGTTTGGAAGTCTACCTTGAAGACTTACCAGAGTGATTGGGCGAGGACTAAGTGTTCTTAGCTCAAGGGGAATAAGGTGAAGACGCGGTCTTCTGAGTTAAATCTCAGCCTCCCTAACCACACGTACAGTTGTCACAGCAACTGGAACTGGTCCAACAAATCCTAGTCCTCTCCAAGCAACTAGTTCTATCTCATACCTCTCTTTACTTACAGTTTGTCTTCGTGAAGTCATTGCCTGCTTGCATGATCTGATTGACTTCACTGTGTGAAGACTGTTGTTGTTTGGCTTCATACTATCTTCCATCCTGATCCATACTACCTAGCTGCTAATAGTCTTCGTGCTTTCACTTCATTGCTTACTTGACTATGGCTTGTCTAGTGTAGTCTACCTTCCGCTGCATATCAATAGGTTCATTTATACTGTTTGTCTTCAAAGCCCCCGTGTTTTGAAGACTTTCATAAAATCGCCTATTCACCCCCCCTCTAGTCGGTAACTAGCACTTTTAATTGGTATCAGAGCAAGGTACTCCCTTGTTCTGTGTGATTCGGTTTAACCACGTGGAGTTTAGGTATGTTGACTGCAGAGATAGTCAAGGTCTCCGCTGCGTGCCCTCTCTTCGATGGCACTGATTACCCCTACTGGAAGAATAAGATGCATACGCATCTTGAAGCCATTGATGTCGACCTCTGGTATGTCATCAATAACGGCGTTCCCAAGGCCGGTGAAGGTGTCACGGCTGCTGATGTCAAGAGGTTCATTCAACTGGATTCGACTGCCAAGAACATCATCTGTGGTCATCTGACCAAAGGACAGTATGGTCATGTGAGTGCTCTGGAAACTGCGAAGCTAGTCTGGGACTGGCTCTCCAAGGTCAACGAAGGCGTCTCAACCCAGAGAGACTCAAGGATCAGTGTTCTTCGCAACCTCTTCAACCGCTTCAAGAGAAATGACAATGAGAATGTCCAGCTCACATTTGATGGCCTCACTGATATCACAAATGAGCTTCACACACTCGGCGCCACTGAGATCACCAAGCATGAAATCGTCAAGACACTCTTGAGATCGCTTCACAGCTCATTTGACACTCTGGCCCTGATGATTCAAGAACGCCCTGACTTTAAGACTCTCGATCCGTCTGACATACTTGAGAGGCTCAACACACATGAATTCCAGTTATCCGAGAAAAGATATATCTATGGTCCCAACTATGGCCGAACTCGCGTTTTGAAGGCAAAGGTTGTTTCCTCATCTGAAGAAGAATCTGACTGTTGTTCCGAGGATCCTGAAGACATTGGAAAGGAGGTTGCTATGCTTGTGAAGAAGTTTCAAAAGTTCACCAAGAAGAAAGGCTTCGGAAAGTCTTCAAGATCCAGCTCAAGAAATGATGAAGCTTCCCCTCGTGATCACAAGAAGAGAACATGTCACAAGTGCAAGAAACCTGGTCACTACATCTCTGAGTGTCCACAGTGGGACAATGAGACCAAGAAGAAGAATAAGAGCAAGGAATATGATTTTGATGACAACAAGAAGAAGAAATCCTCAAAGTCTTCATCACACAAGAAGAGCTCACCTGGCAAGGCTCGTGCGTTTGTTGGCAAGGAGATGGATTCAGAGGAGGAGTCTGCTTCTGAGGAGGCAGAGGTGGAGTCTGAGGAGGAGTCCGATTTAGGCGTGGCAAGCCTGGCTCTAGCTACTGCTTATGTTGCCAAGTCCATCTTCAACACTGAAGACAATGGCCCCGTCACCAATGTTGATGATGAGGATGACTCTGCTCCCACCTACTGCTTCATGGCACGTGGTGCCAAGGTAAACTCACGCGATGCTTACGTTCAAACATCAAGTGAAGATGACTCTGAATGTGAATCTAAACCTAGCTACAAAACACTTGCTAAAATTGTAACTGAACAACAGAATGCCATGGAACATATTAAAAAATTGCTAGAAAAAAGCGATGACCTGTTGGACGCGAAAATGACACGATCTCAGTCCTTAATTGAAGACATCAAAAATCTTCATGTTAAGTACGAGGAACTTGAAAGTCGTCATGAAACGCTCTCAATAACTCATGAAAAGCTTTCCGACGATTATCTTCAAAGGAAGCAAGAACTTGAGAACTTGAGAGCGGCTCATGAAGATCTTCAAAAGGAGAGTGAGTCACTTCGCGCTCAACAAATCAGTTCCGCTCAGGAAGGATTTGAACCACCATGTCTAAAATGTCTTGAGCGTGATAACGCTGTCTCTATTGTTGAATGTGCTACTGTTGCAATGTCTTCAAATGCTGATGTGGTAACCAACCCCTCTACTGAGGATACCACTATATTGCTGATGAGAATGCCAGGTTGAAGACATTGCTTGAGATAGGAATGTATACAAAAGTCTCAAAGGGCATCAGACACTATGTGATGTCCTCAAAAAGCAGATTTTGAACCGAAACCCTAGGAAAGAGGGTGTTGGGTTCGAGAGGAAAATGAATGTTGATGGTCCTTACTGGAAGCCTGAGTAGTATCCCAAAACCACATGGGTTGTTGCAAAGGGTCCCTCAGTGGATCCGTCCACCTTATCTGGCTTCACTTGTGCTAACTCGATTATCATTGATGAATCCTTTGATGCAAACTATAAACTGTTTAAGAATCAGAATGGTGAAGTGTTTGCCAGGTATATTGGTACTAACTGCAGGAATGGACCACCTATGAAGAAGATCTGCGTGCCCAAAAGTTGTCTTGAGAATCTTCGTGTGAATGTCATCATGACACCACCTGGGAAGAAGACAAACCCCAGACCAAAGGCTTCATATGGTCCAAAGGCTTCATACAGATAGAGAACTCACCAGAGTCACCCTAACGCCAATGTCTTGCAGGGAAACCATACTCAGACTTATGAATATGAGCGTGTTTCGTCAAACCGCTATGTTCATAAGACCAAGAACTTTTCTGCTTATTCTTATGAGTATTATTCACCACCTGCAAGGCTATTTGCTAGGGCTCCAAAGCCAAAGTTCTCAGATGCTGCACTTAGACTCATTACTTCTAAGCCACCCCTGAAGATGTGGGTGGTTAAGAAAAATTAACTCTCTTTTGCAGGGAAAGGTCTCCAGCCGGAAATCAAAGGCGTCTGATTCTTATGCTGGGGACCTAAAACATCTTGTGGGGCGCAAGATAAAATGACCAAATGGTCTTACTATGTATTTTGTTCCTGGATTCCTTGACAATCATCCTATCTACCCTAACCAGGATCCGAACTTTGATAATATGCTTGTTCGTCAAATGTTTATACTTCACATTTCCCTTGGTGAAGCCTATCCCCCTAACTGCACTGTAGGGTACGATACCAAAGGCTTCTGAGTGGATTATGGACAGTGGATGCACTAACCACATGACTGGTGATCGAAGTCTTCTCATGGAGTCAACCTTACGTCCATCTGACAAAAGTCGCATCACATTCGCTGACACTGGTAAAAGCAAGGTATTGGGTCTAGGTAGAGTTGCAATCTCAAAGGATCAGCACATGGATAAAGTGATGCTTGTTGAATCCCTTGGTTTCAACTTAATGTCTGTCTCAATGCTTTGTGACTTGAACATGATTGTGATATTTGGAAAATATCGTTGCCTTGTTCTTATGGAATCTGACAAATCTCTAGTCTTTGAAGGGTACCGAAAAGATGATCTGTACATGGTAGATTTCTCAACCGGACCACAGTTGGCCGTATGTCTTCTAGCAAAAGCTTCAGAGTGCTGGCTCTGGCTCGGAGGCTAGGGCATGCTGGCACGAGGAACTTGTACACACTCGCGAAGAAGAAACATGTCCTAGGCATCGAGGGCGTCAAGTTCAAGAAGGATCATTTGTGTGCTGCCTACGAAGCTGGAAAGATGACAAGGGCCAAGCATCCCTCGAAGACAATCATGACGACATCTCGTCCCTTCGAGCTGCTTCACATGGACTTATTTGGCCCTACTCACTACTCTACTCTTACTACCACTGCTTGCCTCTATGGCTTCGTCATTGTTGATGATTATTCAAGATATACTTGGGTGCATATAATCCTTTACAAGAATGAAGTGCAGGATGTCTTCAGACGACTCGCCAATCGTGCCATGACGGACTATGCCATCAAGATCAAGCACATCAGAAGTGACAACGGCACAGAGTTCAAGAACACCGACCTCGACACTTATCTTGATACATTGGGCATCACTCATGAGTTCTCTGCTGCATACACACCTCAGTAGAATGGCATCATGGAGTGCAAGAACAGAACCCTCATTGAGATGGCTCGGACGATGCTTGATGAGTACAAGACTCCAAGGAAGTTCTGGCCTAAAGCCATTGATACTGCATGCCACATCATCAACCGTGTTTATCTTCACAAGCTTCTAAAGAATACATCCTATGAGCTCCTAACTGGTAAGAAGCCAAACGTCAGTTATTTCAGAGTATTTGGTGCTAGGTGCTGGATCAAGGATCCACATCACACTTCAAAATTTGCACCGAAAGCACATGAAGGTTTTATGCTTGGCTACGGAAAGGATTCGCACTCCTACAGAGTCTTCAACCTCTTTCACTATAAGGTGGTTGAAACTGTGGATGTGCGGTTCGATGAGACTAACGGCTCGCAAAGAGAGCACCTGCCAAATGTACTAGATGAAGTCCAACCTAGTGAATCGATCAAGCTTATGGGCACTGGAGACATCATACCTTCAGAGGCACAGGCTAAAGAAGAAATCATCATTTCTGCACCTAATCAACCTGAAGACACTTCTCAGCCTGAAGCCAATGCTGAAGACGAAGACAATGATCGGCAAGGGAAAAATCTTCGTCCAGTTCATCCTCGTGTTGCAAATGAAGTACAGATTGAGAAGATAATTGATAGCATCAATGCACCTGGTCCACTCACTCGTTCAAGAGCAACACAACTAGCAAATTTCTATGGGCACTTTGCATTTGTCTTTATATCTGAACCCAAGAAAGTTGTTGAAGCCTTCATGGAACCTGAATGGATTCAAGCTATGCAAGAAGAGCTTCAACAGTTCGAGCTGAACAATGTGTGGGAATTGGTTAAGCGTCCTGATCCTCACAAGCACAATATCATAGGCACCAAATGGATCTATCGCAACAAACAAGATGAGCATGGTCAAGTTGTCAAAAACAAGGCTCGTCTCGTTGCTCAAGGATACACTCAAGTTGAAGGGATTGACTTCGATGAAATATTTGCTCCCGTGGCTAGGCTTGAAGCCATTTGCATACTGCTAGCCTATGCCAACCATCACAACATCCTCCTGTACCAAATGGATATGAAGAGTGCTTTTCTCAATGGCAAGATTGAAGAAGAAGTGTATGTTGCACAACCACCTGGCTTTGAAGACCCAAAACATCCTGACATGGTATACAAGCTCAACAAGGCACTGTATGGCCTCAAACAAGCCCCTCGCGCTTGGTATGACACACTCAAAGACAACCTGAAGAGCAAAGGCTTCAAACCTAGTTCTCTAGATCCCACTCTCTTCACGAAGACATACTATGGTGAACTGTTTGTATGCCAGATCTATGTGGATGACATTATCTTCGGCTGCGCTGACAAGAGATACAGTGATGAGTTTGGGCACATGATGCAAGAGCAATATCAGATGTCCATGATGGGTGAGCTGAAATTCTTCCTCGGTCTTCAAATCCATCAGCAGAGCAACGACATTTTTATATCTCAAGAGAAATACCTCAAAGATTGCCTAAAGATGTTTGGAATGCAAGACTGCAAAGGGTACACGACGTCAATGCCAACCAAAGGTCAATTGGTTCCCGACGACAATGGTAAAGAGTTCGATCAAAAGGTATACCGCTCCATGATTGGTTCTTTACTCTATTTATGTGCATCTAGGCCAGATATAATGCTTAGCGTTTGCATGTGTGCCCGATTCCAAGCGGCACCAAAGGAATCGCATCACTTAGCAGTGAAGCGAATTCTTCGGTATTTGGCTTACACCCCAACACTAGGATTATGGTATCCAAAGGGCTCAGAGTTTGATCTAGTTGGATTCTCAGATGTTGATTATGCTGGCGACAAAGTTGATCACAAGTACACATCAGGCACATGTCACTTTCTTGGACGATCTCTTGTCTGTTGGTCTTCAAAGAAGCAGAACTGTGTATCTCTCTCCATTGCTGAATCTGAATACATTGTTGTTGGATCTTGCTGCGCTCAGCTTCTATGGATGAAGAAAACTCTCAAGGACTATGGCATCCACCTTAAGCAAGTGCCAGTTTACCGCGACAATGAAAGCACCATCAAGATTGCCAAGAACCCAGTCCAGCACTCGAAGACAAAGCACATTCAGATCCGTCATCACTTTCTGAGAGATCATGTCATGAAGGAAGATATTGATATCATCCACGTCAACACTGAAGAGCAATTGGCAGATATCTTCACCAAGCCCTTGGATGAGAAAAGGTTTTGCAAGTTACGGTGTGAGCTAAATATCTTAGAATCCTCGAATGTCCTGTAATTGGACACACATCCTAACGCTTATGTATGTTGATGACTTAGATGTGCAACACACGAAGTAATGTATATCTTCAATCAATGAAGACATACACTCTAAGTGTGAATACATTAATGCAGAATTTGACTTCGGAGCGCCACGATAATTGTGCGCCGTGTCTGGGTCTAATACTTCTTATACGGTGGGTAACGCCACCACCAAATTCTTGTTTGATGTGTTTCAATTGGCGTCATTATTGCATAGTCTTCGCATTTGATTTAACTTCAACATTGATTTCACTTCATGTTTATCTTCGCAATGTTGAGCCGGTCTTATGCTGATATATATACATATATTCATGTTCTGTCCTCTACAGCATTCACTTATGGCTATGTCTTCACACTTGAATTTTTTCTTGATCTAAGTGAATGTGATCGGACCCTAACCCCTTATGTGCTTCTACCTGAAATTCTATCTATCCAAATCATATGCATTCTATTGAAACCTGTCGATTGTCTTCTATGAATCCTTGTCAGCAGAAGACAAAGTGACAAACGTTTAAATTTGTTTAATGCCATATCCTTATTGCCTGAATACCGGAGAAGCCGGAACGACCACCCGACAATCCAGGCGTGCGTGGGAACATCGAACAACTTCCACTAAGTTGCATGCATGCCACGTGTCCTTTAGATGTGAACCGCCAGGGGCACCTGCGTAATTACGCTGTGCTGTCCCTTTCCTTATAAATACACAACTCACCGTGGTCATAATCTCTTCTTCCACCTCACCACCTCGCACAAACCCTAGCGCCTCCGCTAGCTCGCGTCGACGTTGGAGACGAAGCGCTTAGCTGCCGCAACTTCTTCGACGCCGTCCTCACGCCGGCCGGGGACCTCGTCCTCTCCGCCTCCGCCGCAGGTGTCTTCCGCCGCCAAGTTAGGGCGCGGAAGATTGAACTGCTCGGCCTCTCTCTCGACCTCGTCTAGCAGTTCGTCAGTGGTAAATAAAACTTACTTTTTACTGCCTTTTTGATCCGTCAAATCCACCCACTTCAACCAAAAGTGGTTTCTAAACTTCCAAATCTGGATCTATCTTTATCTGCATCTCATATCATGCCAAGTATATTCACTTATGCTTCATAACTAGTTAGATTCCTCACTTATACCTATTCATGGATTCGTAGAAATCTGGAACCAACTCTCATCAAATAAGTGAATGTCTTCGCACTATGAGGTCAATGTCTTCAAACTGATTTATCTTCAAAAACTTATGAAAATGCATATGACCTCTTCCCCTTCCCTCGCACCTCTATGCTGTCACAGGTACATGTCCGTGGGAGAATCCCTTGGTTCTCATAGTCGGCATTCATTTTCAGAGTTCTTACAGCGTCATATTCACTCACCGGAAGCCAGTTCCTGTCTGACCAGCAAGAGGAAGCCATTCACTATCTTGAAGCCATTCAGTCTGAATCTAATGGCAACTAAAAAATCAGCAAGGAAAGGCGGCAGGCAGCGCCGTGGAGATACAGCTAAGGATTTACCTCCTGATCTATTTGAAATGTACAAAACTGATCCTGAGGAGAGCTATGGCCAGAGCAAGACTCGAATCCAATGGATTCGAAGATATTGGGCAGAGGATTGGTTCAAGTACAACTTCGTAACCCCTGAATATGCAAAGAAGAATGCTATCAAGCGCCCATGGGGAGATATTCTGTACAGAAATCTGCAGCCCAAGTCCAAGTCTGAAGCCATTGCTCAAGGCTTCTACCCATGCATGGTCCGAGGACCGAAGCCAGAGAATGCCGACCCTTCATCTATGTTATGGTGTCGTGAAGACAATCTTTTGAAGCGCAACTATCAGTTTGCAAAAGATTCTGCTGTGGACAACAAGAAAGATCTTGGCCTCAACTTTAACCCTGGTCCATCTGCACCAAGGGCTGATGGCACACGCGATGCCAATCCCAATGTCATCGGCCCCTTCAACAATTTTGATGGCCTCCTCTCTCACATAGCTGCTCAGAGGGCCACTATGGAGCAATCAGCTGATGGCGCAGGATTCTGAAGATGCGCCAGCTCCACCAAAGCCGCGGAAGAAGAAGAAGACAAAGGCTTCGAAGCCCTCTGCCACACCAAAAGCTTCGATTGTGAAGCCATTGGCCACTGCACCTCCTGAACCCAGTGTGCAATCTGAAGATCAGTATCGTGTCTCCAAGAAGACTGAGAAGCCCAAGAAGAAGCCCAAGAAGATCTCTGGGCATGAACTTACTCCAGCTGTCGTTCTGCGGAACGAGGATGACAGCATTGATCTGTCCAGCGATGAAGATCTTGGTGATGATGCCCTTGAGCTACTAATCAAGAGCAAGCAAGAGGCGGAGATCTTCAACGATCTAGCCCTCTTTGACGTGGATATTCTGAACAACTTCATCGACGAATGGTTTGATGACCCGAGCCTTAGCATAGATGATCTTCGGCTGCCAGTGGACATCAGCGTCACCTTCCACAGAACCATTGCTAATGAGTTGGCTTTGGCTCAGAATATTGTTGAGCTGAAGAACAAAATTGATTATGAGAAGGCTCACTTGAAGAAGAACATGGCCAAGCACAGCGTGGCCGATGTTCAGATCTTCAAGAAGATGTTGCATGAGCTCAAGGAACAGTTTCACAAGAAGTGGGAAGAAGCAGAAGGTTCAAGAGAGCGCATGAAGTACTTCGCGCAGAAATGTGTTCAAGCACACAATGAGGCTGAGAAGCGCAAGGCTCTTGGGCGTCCTGGCATCGACCCCAACATGGCTGCCAAGTAAAAGAAGAAGTCTGCTGAAGCCCAAACTGAAGCACCAAGGCAGGAAGCACCTCGCATTGTCTTCCCTGCCAGCATGACAGGCTCGAAGCCTAAGGTCCCTTCAGCAGCTTCAGAACTGAAGAAGACAAGGGCAGTTGAGGCCGAAGCCATGAAACGCAAGCACAAGGATGCTTCTGATGATGCCCCATCCAAGAAGAAGCTTAAGACAAAGTCTTCAAAGAAAGAGCGTGTTGTTGGCTCTGAGCCCCTTGTTGTTGAGCCCATTTCTGTTGCCCGTCCAGCTTCCACCAACCAAGAACATCGCCTTGTGATCCACGAGCCTGCTTTCACAGAGGCTCCTGAAGATGAAGAAGTTCCAGCTGTTGACCCCATCACAGCTGAAGACATTGGTCGTGAAGACAATGTTGGAGATGATGAAGTCCTTCCTCAACTCGAGCACCAACTGGTATCATCGCCTGTTCTTACGAACAGCGAACTCATCAACATTTGTCGTCCATTGACACCAATTGCTCAAGATGATTCGTGGGCCGATCGCCCTCAACAAGACACCCCCATTCATGATGAAACTTCCAGAACTCCACCACCTCAAGTCACCACTCCGGTGCTTGACGACGGCAACTACATGGTGCAGACCACTCCATCACCACAGGCGTTGCCCGCTTTCCGCAGGCTTCACAAAGGCCCTAGGCCACAGGTCACCATGTCAAGCATTCCGGAAGGGGAAGCGCAACAAAGCTCAGTAGCACATCAAGTGTTTCCTGAAGCCACCCCTACTGTGAATGTCTTCGATTCTGAAGCTAAAGCTGCTGAAGACATTCTGGCTGCATCAGCTGATGAAGAACAAGAAACAAGAGAAGAAGAAAGAGTTGCTACACCCCCTGTCACTGACGAAGTCATTCTCGAGGAGAGTGTGACTATACCCGACCCTCCTATTATCGAAGAAACGGAGGTTGAAAACACTAAGGCTGCCACCAACAATGCTACTGACGCCAATGATGTTGTCATGGCCAAAGACGCTGTGGAGCCTGAAGCTAATGTGGTGCCTGAAGCTCAAGTACAACCTGAAGCTACTGTGACTGCTGAAGCCACTGTTCCACCTCCAAGGCCTCACACCATTGAACAGGCCTATGATTGCGGCCAGCTTGTCACAGTGAGATGGCCCATGTTGGTTCCTCCAACTGCTCCCGGACCACAGTAGGACTACCATGTTGAGCAGAGGCCTCAGGTTCAGAAGCCAAAGCCCAGGCTGCCAAGGCTTCCAGGTGATGCGACATCGCCAGGATCATTCAGCATGACCAGCTTCAGGGCACACAACACATTTTCCGGCAGCGCCAAGAATCCATATACGAAGCCAAAGATCTCTTCTGACCACTTCTGGAGCTATCAGCAGCGCAGCAATTATTGTTGCATTCTATACAATCAAGAGCGAATCTTTCCTCACATGCGTCTTGATTGTGAAGCTATTGCAGGGCTGCCCTGTCTTGAAGAAGCACTGGATTGCTTCAGGGATGCTGGTCTGCTGGAATTCGTAACTGATAAAGAGCACTGGAATGAAGAGCTTCTGCCGCAGTTCTATGGCACACTTCACATTCGTGGCTACAACAGGGATCCGAAGACATGGATCCTTGAGTGGATGACAGGAGATGTGCACCATGAAGCCAAAGCTCAAGACATCATCGAGTTGTCTTCCCTGCCCACTCCAGGCACTACAAAAAAAAGACACTTCCGTGATGATACGTGTTTGTCGCAGTAGGTCACGTTTTCTGTCATGCATGTACATCCATGACAATTTTATGACAGAATCAAGATAGTGATACCTATGCCGTCGTAGAAGTGTTCCATGACATTACCAAAATTATCATTACGGAAGTGTCCACTTCTATGACGATAAATCGCGCGTCATAGAAGTGCTTTCGTCAAGGGTGACCGACACATGGCATCCACCGTAACGGGACGCCGTTAAGCTATCGGGTCCGGTTTTGGATCCAATAACCCGTTAGTAGCCCGGACCAATGGGAATTTTCCACATGTAAAATTCTCATTGGCCGGAGGAAACACGTGTCGGCTCAACGTTCGGACAGATGTCATCCACTCATTGGACAGGAGGCGCCTATGATACGTCGACAGAGGCCCATTCCGGTGAAAAGGCCGGCCCGTTTGACTTGGTCAAAAGGTAACGGGCCGGCCCATGACAATTTTACTACCGGCCCGTTATGGCCTATCGGAATTAAGCCCAGTAGCTTCATCTGGGCCGTCCAATATGATTCCAACCCGTTGTAACTTCTGGCCCATGTATGGCCCATGATGTCTTTCGGCCCATATGAGGCCCTTTGTAACTCTCGGCCCATTAAAGGCCCGGGATGAAAGTGTCCCATAATGAACAGTGTATCGCTTTATACCCATTAACAGCCCATTATTCCGTCAGCCGTTTCCAGCCCGTGTTAACTTTCGGCCTTCTAAGGGCCCATTTATTCTTGGGCTCATTTCTAGAATTTGGTTAGATACGGTCCGTTACTGGCCTGTTCCGTTTGTGGGCCAAATATAGCCCGTGGTTACATTCAGCCCGTTTGTGGCCCATTAACCCGTTGGCTGTTTTCATAGCATTATCAAATACGGCCTTTTAACGGCCCATTATGGTCCACGAATAGTACGACCCATGTTTGGCAAAATGAGTATACGGCCCGTAGAAGGCCAATGGATCCTACGGCCCGTAGAAGGCTCATGGATCATACGGCCCGTAGAAGGCCCATGGATCATACGGCCCGTAGAAAGTCCATGGATCCTACGACCCGTAAAAGGCCCATGGATCCTACGGCCCATAGAAGGCCCACGGATCCTACAGCCCGCAGGAGGCCCATGGTTACAACAGTCTGTGTGTTTCCATGATTATTGTGGCCTAGTTACCAAAACTAGGTTATTGTGGCCACTAAAAAACGCAGAAAAGGAACTGCAGTGACTACAAGCAAACAACTAAACAAGACAATAAGGAAATAAATAAGCATGCAACTAGCGCTAGTCTATTACAGCTATTGCACAAATTACATCCACTGGCATCAAAGTTCGCCACCAGTGCAAATATAGGGAACAAAGCAGCATATTACATACACTGGCCGTCAAAATTGGCCACCAGTGCAAATAAACGCAGCAGCAAAACAAGTCCATAACTGAAACAACTTCAGAAGAGCTCAAGAAACGTTATCCTGGGTATCCACCATGCTGGCAATAAGCTTAGCAAGCTTATTAGCTTTGTCCTGCTTGGCGCTAAAATCCTCCAACGCTTGCTGTTGAACCAGAAAGTATGCATCTGAATGTTCCAGGGACTTCTGCAGTCCTTCCGCTTCTTGTCGCAGCACAACTGATCGATGTCTTTCAGCTTGTAGTTGAGACTCAAGAAACCGAACTGATTCAGATAGTGAGTTTGAATAGCTTGTGCAAGCGGTAGTGGCCAGTATCTCGAACAGTAAACCAAGATAAGCCTTTGGGGTTGCCTCATTGTCTTCAAGATAGTTTTCCTTACTATTTTATCAACTTTGTTCGAGACCAACAAGGATGTCTCACGATCCTGAACCTTATCTTCATTACTTCCTTTATCATTGCTTAGGCACTCTTCCCCAATATTCTGTCAGCATTCTAAAAGAAGAAACAAGCAGACACATAACAGGTTTAGCATGTACTAGTATATGAAACTCATTTCGATGAACCAGTTCATTAGTAAGTGCTACCTCTTGAGCACTGCGTTGGTTTTCCCTTGAAGAGGAAAGGGTGATGCAGCAAAGTAGCGTAAGTATTTCCCTCAGTTTTTGAGAACCAAGGTATCAATCCAGTAGGAGGCCACGCATGAGTCCCTCGCACCTACACAAACAAATAAATCCTCGCAACCAACGTGATAAGGGGTTGTCAATCCCTACACGGTCACTTACGAGAGTGAGATCTGATAGATATGATAGGATAATATTTTTTGGTATTTTTATGATAAAGATGCAAAGTAAAATAAACAAAATAAAAACGGCGTCAGAAATAGCTTGTTGTCGGGAGATTAAATATGATGGAAAATAGACCCGGGGGCCATAGGTTTCACTAGTGGCTTCTCTCAAGAGCATAAGTATTTATGGTGGGTGAACAAATTACTGTTGAGCAATTGACAGAATTGAGCATAGTTATGAGAATATCTAGGTATGATCATGTATATAGGCATCACGTCCGAGACAAGTAGACCGACTCCTGCCTGCATCTACTACTATTACTCCACACATCGACCGCTATCCAGCATGCATCTAGAGTATTAAGTTCATAAGAACAGAGTAACGCTTTAAGCAAGATGACATGATGTAGAGGGATAAACTCATGCAATATGATATAAACCCCATCTTGTTATCCTCGATGGCAACAATACTATACATGCCTTGCTGCCCCTACTGTCACTAGGAAAGGACACCGCAAGATTGAACCCAAAGCTAAGCACTTCTCCCGTTGCAAGAAAGATCAATCTATTAGGCCAAACCAAACTGATAATTCGAAGAGACTTGCAAAGGTAACCAATCATACATAAAATAATTCAGAGAAGATTCAAATATTGTTCATAGATAAACTTGATCATAAACCCACAATTCATCGGTCTCAACAAACACACCGCAAAAGAAGATTACATCGAATAGATCTCCACGAGAGAGGGGGAGAACATTGTATTGAGATCCGAAAAGAGAGAAGAAGCCATCTAGCTAATAACTATGGACCCGAAGGTCTGAGGTAAACTACTCACACTTCATCGGAGAGGCTATGGTGTTGATGTAGAAGCCCTCCGTGATCGATGCCCCCACTGGCGGAGCTCCGGAACAGGCCCCAAGATGGGATCTCATGGGTACAGAAGGTTGCGGCGGTGGAATCAGGATTTTGGCTCCGTATCTGGTAGTTTGGGGGTACGTAGGTATATATAGGAGGAAGAAGTATGTCGGTGGAGCAACGTGGGGCCCACGAGGGTGGAGGGCGCGCCTGGGGGGGTAGGCACGCCCCCTACCTCGTGCCCTCCTGGTTGATGTCTTGACGTAGGGTCCAAGTCCTCTGGATCACGTTCGTTCCGAAAATCACGTTCCCGAAGGTTTCATTCCGTTTGGACTTTGTTTGATATTCTTTTTCTCCGAAACTCTGAAATAGGCAAAAAAACAACAATTTTGGGCTGGGCCTCCGGTTAATAGGTTAGTCCCAAAAATAATATAAAAGTGTATAATAAAGCCCAGTAATGTCCAAAACAGAATATAATATAGCATGGAACAATCAAAAATTATAGATACGTTGGAGACGTATCAAGCATCCCCAAGCTTAATTCATGCTCGTCCTCGAGTAGGTAAATGATAAAAACAGAATTTTTGATGTGGAATGCTACTTGACATAATTTCAATGTAATTCTTCTTAATTGTGGTATGAATATTCAGATCTGAAAGATTCAAGATAAAAGTTGAATATTGATATAAAAATAATAATACTTCAAGCATACTAACTAAGCAATTATGTCCTCTCAAAATAACATGGCCAAAGAAAGTTCATCCCTACAAAATCATATAGTTTAGTCATGCTCCATTTTCGTCACACAAGAATGCTCTCATCATGCACAACCCCGATGACAAGCCAAGCAATTGTTTCATACTTTAGTAATCTCAAACCTTTTCAACCTTCACGCAATACATGAGCGTGAGCCATGGATATAGAACTATGGGTGGAATAGAATATAATGATGGAGGTTATGTGGAGAAGACAAAAAAGGGAGAAAGTCTCACATCACCGAGGCTAATAAATGAGCTATGGAGATGCCCATCGATTGATGTTAATGCAAGGAGTAGGGATTGCCATGCAACGGATGCACTAGAGCTATAAATATATGAAAGCTCAACAAAAGAAACTAAGTGGGTGTGCATCCAAGTTTCTTGCTCACGAAGACCTAGGGCATTTGAGGAAGCCCATTGTTGGAATATACAAGCCAAGTTCTATAAAGAAAAATTCCCACTAGTATATGAAAGTGACAAAATAAGAGTCTCTCAATCATGAAGATTATGGTGCTACTTTGAAGCACAACTGTGGTAAAAAGGATAGTAACATTGTCCCTTCTCTATTTTTCTCTCATTTTTTGGGCCTTCTCATTTTTTATGGCCTTTCTCTTTTTTTCCTCACTTGGGACAATGCTCTAGAAAATGATGATCATCACACTTCTATTTATTTACAACTCAATGATTACAAATCGATACTAGAACAAAGTATGACTCTATATGAATGCCTCCGACGGTGTACCGGGATGTGCAATGAACCAAGAGTGACATGTATGAAAGAATTATGAATGGTGGCTTTGCCACAAATACTATGTCAACTACATGATCATGCAAAGCAATATGACAATGATGAACGTGTCATGATAAACGGAACGGTGGAAAGTTGCATGGCAATATATCTCGGAATGGCTATGGAAATGCCATAATAGGTAGGTATGGTGGTTGTTTTGAGGAAGATATAAGGAGGTTTATATGTGAAAGAGCATATCATATCACGGGGTTTGGATGCACCGGCGAAGTTTGCACCAACTCTCAATGTGAGAAAGGGCAATGCACGGTACCGAAGAGGCTAGCAATGATGGAAAGGTGAGAGTGCGTATAATCCATGGAATCAACATTAGTCATAAAGAACTCATATACTTATTGCAAAAATCTACAAGTCATCAAATACCAAGCACTACGCGCATGCTCCTAGGGGGGTAGATTGGTAGGAAAAGACCATCGCTCGTCCCCGACCGCCACTCATAAGGAGGACAATCAAAGAACACCTCATGTTTGAAATTTGTTACATAACGTTTACCATACGTGCATGCTACGGGACTTGCAAACTTCAACACAAGTATTTATCAAATTCACAACTACTCAACTAGCACAACTTTGATATCACTACCTCCATGTCTCAAAACAATCATCAAGCATCAAACTTCTCTTAGTATTCAACACACTCATAAGAAAGTTTTTACTAGTCTTGAATACCTAGCATATTAGGATTATTTAAGCAAATTACCATGCTGTTTTAAGACTCTGAAAATAATATAAGTGAAGTATGAGAGAATAATAGTTTCTATAAAACAAAACCACCACCGTGCTCTAAAAGATATAAGTGAAGTACTAGAGCAAAAACTATATAGCTCAAAAGATATAAGTGAAGCACATAGAGTATTCTAATAAGTTCCGAATCATGTGTCTCTGTCAAAAGGTGTGTCCAGCAAGGATGATTGTGGTAAACTAAAAAGCAAAGACTCAAATCATAAAAGACGCTCCAAGCAAAACACATATCATGTGGTGAATAAAAATATAGCTCCAAGTAAAGTTACCGATGGAAGTAGACGAAAGAGGGGATGCCTTCCAGGGCATCCCCAAGCTTTGGCTTTTTGGTGTCCTTAGATTATCTTCGGGTGCCATGGGCATCCCCAATCTTAGGCTCTTGCCACTCCTTGTTCCATAATCCATCAAATCTTTCACCCAAAACTTGAAATCTTCACAACACCAAACTTAACAGAAAATCTCGTGAGCTCCGTTAGCGAAAGAAAACAAAACACCACTTCAAGGTACTATAATGAACTCATTCTTTATTTATATTGGTGTTAAACCTACTGTATTCCAACTTCTCTATGGTTTATAAACTATTTTACTAGCCATAGATTCATCAAAATAAGCAAACAACACACGAAAAACAGAATCTGTCAAAAACAGAACCGTCTGTAGTAATCTGTAACTAACGCAAACTTCTGGAACTCCAGAAATTCAGCCGAAATAGTACGACCTATACAATTTGTTTATTGATCAGCAGCAATTAGAATCAATATTTTATCACGTTTTGGTGATTTTTAACAATTATTTTCGTGAACAGAAAGTTTCTGGAATTTTCAGCAAGATCAAGTACTATCATCCAAGAAGATCCCATAGGTTTAAATTGGCACAAACACTAATTAAAACATAAAAACAAGTCTAACCAGAGGCTAGATCAAATATTTATTCCTAAACAGAAGCAAAAAGAAAAAAAAGAAAAAAATAAAATTGGGTTGCCTCCCAACAAGCGCTATCGTTTAACGCCCCTAGCTAGGCATAAAGGCAAGGATAGATCTAGGTATTGCCATAATAATAAGATAGATCATTAAAACTCATTTCATACTCTCTACGTTCGGCAGGAAGTTTTCTTTGTGGCAAGCAAAATTAATCAAAAGGGCTAAATTTAATGGGACAAAAATCCCCAAGATCAACTTTAGGAGGTATAGGTTCCTCCCTCGGCCCTTCATATTGCACAACCAATTCATCATTATAAGCATTCTTTTGACAAAACTTGGTGAGCCTATATTAAAGAGAATATCCTAGCTCATTATTTCGAATAGCAAAATCATCATTAAGTTCAGAAATTCTATCAACTAGAATATTGGCAGGAACCTTTTTTCTAGGATTTTCATTAAAAGCAACATAATCTAGAGATTGAAAACGCATTATTTCCTCTTGATCAAATAAGATAGTTTCTATGGGAGGACGTCCAGCGTCCACCCTATAATGCGCAAAGATTTCTTTGGCCTCTTTTATAATAAATCGGAACTCATGAGCCAAAAAGATAGTAGCGGCACGCTTTTGCAGAAGAGTGCTCAATGTTAGAAAATTCTAGGAAAATCCTCTGTATGCAAGGATGCATGTGCATAAATTGTCTTTCAAGTTCAACTACAAGCATGGCGATAGCGTCCGCAAGACTACTAGTTCTATGAAGAATAGAACTACCCATAGAAGGCAAAGCACCGGAACAAGTAAAGAAATCTTGTATAACTCCTTTTCCAATAATGTTGCCACTACCAATTCGGAATTTTTTTTGTATGTAAGGTAGGGGATTCTTTAGTAGGAGCATCAGAATTTTCCATGATATTATTATTATCCTTATCGACAATAATTTCCCCAATTTTAGACATAACGGCAGAAAGTGCGCGGAGCAAAAAGGAAGAGGGAGACAAAAAGGGAAAAGAGAGAGGGCGAATAAAACGGCGAGGGTGAAGTGGGGGAGAGGAAAACGAGAGGCAAATGGCAAATAATGTAATGCGGGAGCTAAGGGTTTGTGATGGGTACTTGGTATGTTGGCTTTTGCGTAGACTCCCCGACAATGGCGCCAGAAATCCTTCTTGCTACCTCTTGAGCACTGCGTTGGTTTTCCCTTGAAGAGGAGAGGGTGATGCAGCAAAGTAGCGTAAGTATTTCCCTCAGTTTTTGAGAACCAAGGTATCAATCCAGTAGGAGGCCACGCACGAGTCCCTCGCACCTACACAAACAAATAAATCCTCGCAACCAACGCGATAAGGGGTTGTCAATCCCTACACGGTCACTTACGAGAGTGAGATCTGATAGATATGATAGGATAATATTTTTTGGTATTTTTATGATAAAGATGCAAAGTAAAATAAACAAAATAAAAACGGCGTCAGAAATAGCTTGTTGTCGGGAGATTAAATATGATGGAAAATAGACCCGGGGGCCATAGGTTTCACTAGTGGCTTCTCTCAAGAGCATAAGTATTTACGGTGGGTGAACAAATTACTGTTGAGCAATTGACAGAATTAAGCATAGTTATGAGAATATCTAGGTATGATCATGTATATAGGCATCACGTCCGAGACAAGTAGACCGACTCCTGCCTGCATCTACTACTATTACTCCACACATCGACCGCTATCCAGCATGCATCTAGAGTATTAAGTTCATAAGAACAGAGTAACGCTTTAAGCAAGATGACATGATGTAGAGGGATAAACTCATGCAATATGATATAAACCCCATCTTGTTATCCTCGATGGCAACAATACAATACGTGCCTTCCTCCCCTACTGTCACTAGGAAAGGACACCGCAAGATTGAACCCAAAGCTAAGCACTTCTCACATTGCAAGAAAGATCAATCTATTAGGCCAAACCAAACTGATAATTCGAAGAGACTTGCAAAGATAACCAATCATACATAAAATAATTCAGAGAAGATTCAAATATTGTTCATAGATAAACTTGATCATAAACCCACAATTCATCGGTCTCAACAAACACACCGCAAAAGAAGATTACATCGAATAGATCTCCACGAGAGAGGGGGAGAACATTGTATTGAGATCCAAAAAGAGAGAAGAAGTCATCTAGCTAATAACTATGGACCCGAAGGTCTGAGGTAAACTACTCACACTTCATCGGAGAGGCTATGGTGTTTATGTAGAAGCCCTCCGTGATCGATGTCCCCTCCGGCGGAGCTCCGGAACAGGCCCCGAGATGGGATCTCACGGGTACAGAAGGTTGCGGCGGTGGAATTAGGTTTTTGGCTCCGTATCTGGTAGTTTGGGGGTACGTAGGTATATATAGGAGGAAGAAGTATGTCGGTGGAGCAACATGGGGCCCACGAGGGTGGAGGGCGTGCCTGGGGCGGTAGGCGCGCCCCCTACCTCGTGCCCTCCTGGTTGATGTCTTGACGTAGGGTCCAAGTCCTCTGGATCACATTCATTCCGAAAATCATGTTCCCGAAGGTTTTATTCCGTTTGGACTCCGTTTGATATTCTTTTTCTGCGAAACTCTAAAATAGGCAAAAAACAGCAATTTTGGGCTGGGCCTCCGGTTAATAGGTTAGTCCCAAAAATAATATAAAAGTGTATAATAAAGCCTAATAATGTCCAAAACAGAATATAATATAGCATGGAACAATCAAAAATTATAGATACGTTGGAGACGTATCAGTAAGGTGGACAAGATTAAACTACCAAGTCTTCTATTGCCAAGTAGTACATTATAAAAGCATCATACAAACATAAATCTATGTCCTATGGTCACTGCATTGTCTCGCCAAATCAAAATAGTGACATGGTTCAAATCATATCAGTTCAAGAGAAAGCAGCACTGAAAGAATACAAAGCGTGGGAAAACTAAACGGCACAACAAGATTTCAGATGGGTACCACGGGTCTACATGTACAACAACACTATTGGCCCTATTATGATGCTAGTAATGTGCATGACATGAGAAGTCAACTGTATACACAATTGAAATTGAAATCAACAAAGCTATTTATAAGAGCAAACCTGTTAAAGAAACATGCGTAAACATACCTGTTGTGCCATTGGAGTTTCCATTGGATAGTTCAATTTAAAAATAAGTTTGTATGAGTAAATACAGTGATACAAGAGCAAAGCAGTATGCACGATAGCAACGGAATCTTAAATGAGAATAGTTGTTCTTCAGGTTTAAGCACTTGTTCTACATGAACTGAGTACAGTAAGACGCAAGCATATGGTACTTAAAATAAAATGAGCTCATAGACCTTACCACATTCTTGGTTCGGGACGAGTAAAGAACAAGGCGTTCCCAGTCATCGTCCAGTAAATGTGTCTCAGGAGAACGTAAGGGAATTTGATGAGTTTCTTTGCCAGTGAAGTACGTTTTCTTCAGGTAATTCTGATACTACCACCAAGCATTCTTGAAGATAGCAGAGGTATTAGCACAGGTTACCTCATCCCGAGTTTCCAAATCGGTCCTTCTCTATAGAGAAAAATGGGAAAATTTGCTGTATTATCGCCATCATGGAGGTAGAATGTATGGGACAAAGCAAAGTAATTGCCATGAATAACATTACTTACACATAACTCCGGGACAAACACCTGCAACTGGCATTTTCCTTCATCTTCAGTATAATATTTCCATGATGGGAAGATACACACATAGGATTTAACAACATCAAATGTGATAGATGGTAAACTATGAATGGTTGGTTGTGCTTCCTCCACAGGAATAGGTGTACTAACTGGTGGAGTTGGGGTTCGCCGTGGTAGTATTGGTGCTTTGGGCACTGGAGCTGCCTTACTAACTGCTCTTGTTTGGGAGCTCTGTGGTGGAGATGGTGTTGTGTCAACAGGAACTGGGTTACTATCTGCTGGGGTTGGGGTTAGATTGGGTGAAGCTGGTTCTCTGTCCATCGCAGTAGGGGTAAAATATGCGAGAGTCTGGGTTATGTGTGGTAGGGCTGGTTCTCGTGCATGTACAACCGGGGTGCTATCTCCACCAAGAGGTAGCACTGTTTTATTTGAAGACCGTGTTTTTACTCCGCTAGATACTGCCATCACCCGCTCCAATTCAAATGGTTGATAAACAGGAAACATAGTTGAATGTACAGACATTGTATGAGAGTCAGATGCAATAGATAGTGTGGAAAAAAGAGGGCATTAAATAATTGACATGTATATTGTTTAACTAAAACGGATAGCATGACATAATTTCACATATATGATGTCTATCTAAACTGGATAGCATAGCATAACATAATTCAAAGATATGATGACTAACTAAACAGGATCGCATGACATAATTCACATACATGTTATCTAAGTAACCAGGATCGCATGATTTAATTCACGTATGTGATTTATATGCTAAGCGGAGGGCATTCGCATATATGATGTCTGAACTAAGAACATGGTGTTGAATATTGTGTATATGATGTCTAAACTATGCAATGCAAGACACCATATGCATGATATGAGCAGTAGAACCGTGCCAAGTTAGAGCATACACCTCGGTGGGGGAATAGGACTGGTCATCTGTCTCTGAATCCATCTCTGAGGAGCTATCGGTACCGAGCAAGAGATCTGCTTCGACAGGTAGCACTGTCTGCTCTGAAGGCCTTGTTTTCACTCCAGATTTTTCCATCACCCACTCAAATGGTTGGTTCACAGGAAGATTAGTTTAATGTACAAACATTGTCGACAAATGGAAATTTAATGAAGAAAAGGATGGGCTAGATATCATTCAAATATATGATGCCTGGTTAAATAGGATGGCATTGCACATTTCACATATATTATGGCTGGCTAAAAGACATGAGACTGCATAATTCCCATATAAACAGGTGGCATTACAGAACATGTCTAAACTAAGCAGATGACATATATGATGTCGAAAGTAGGCACTGCAAGGCAACATATGCATGATATGACTAACATCATCATGCCAAGTTAGAGCAAACACCTGGGGGTAAATAGGAGTGGTCAGCTGCGTCTGAATCCGCCTCAGAACAGATATCTTCCTCTGGATTACAATCTGGAGAGGGGGGAGGGTTTGCCATTGAACCCACCATGGAGCGATGTCTGCATGACATTGTATTGCCGCGCAAAACTCTTCTCTTTTTCTCTACATGTTCAACATGACTGTGTACAATATCTGACATGCATACAAAATATATATAGTGAGATTATGTAGGAGAGCATGCAGAAATCTAGAGTAATGGTAACAACGAGTGGATGGATCCAAAAATAATGATAGCAGGATAATGATTGCTTTAATTTAATAAAAAAACAGATGATGATTGCTTTACTATTTGTTTCCCACCCAAGATGAACAACATAGGCATACCCTAGGTGAACCAGATATTAGACAGAGATGCTATTCATTGCTGCCTCGATATGTGCCCCACAACTAATTTAGAACTCAAGTTTGAACATCAATTTGGACCTGACTTGGAGTCTAAGAGGTGAACAGGACAATAAAGTAGTAGGTGATATTTAGCAATGCATAACATAAGCAGAACCAAAATAGTGCGACCTCTCTTGTGGACCCGTGTACTCCTTAGGTTCATCTGCTGAGTCGATGATGGTGATGCCATTGCGGTGGGTGCCGGTGGCAGGGAAGGAGATCTGAGGCGGCAAAAGACGGTCAGGAGTCGTGATGTCTGGTTTGGTGGATGCGTCTGTTGATTGAGCAGCTCAGGTGAGGTGGACAATGTCGCGACAAGAGCAGGACAAACCACACAAAGTTTTCTTCGACACCTACCTGTAACTGAAGTAATTCTGTAAGGGCTCATTTGGCTTGCATGATTTAAAAACGCAGGGATAGGAGGAAAAACATCGGAATAGGATAGTAATGCACATGGGAAATAGAGCATTTGTGAACACAGGATTTCTGTCAACTTGGGAGTTTGGTTCACAGGAAAAGGAGGAGCAGAGGAATGCAAAGAAACATGGTCAAAATAAAGTGAAACCATATGAAACGTGTACAGTTAGAATGTTATTCTGCCACTAATGCTCTTGATCTTGTTTTCATGCATATGATTTTGAAAAGTAGGTCCAGGTGGATGTTTTGCTCCATTCCTTTCAACAAATGCATGAATAATTGAATAGTAGAGTGCCATAGGAAAATTTCCTATTGCTATGTTTTTCCGTTGAACCACAATAGCCCTAATGGATCGACATGAATGTAGAGTAATAAGTGATGCGACAAGTGTATAACCTCTTTGCCGTAGCCGTGTCGACCTCAACATCATTGGGTTGGTCGCTGAAGAAGTTGAGGCAGAGGTGGTTGTCGGAGGTGTGGAGGAAGATCTGAGGAATCTCTAGACGGCGTCCAGGGCACTGCTCTGTTGTGATGGATCGTTCCGTCCTTGCAGCAGCTCTGGTGAGCCGTAAGACGTCAAGGCTGAAGCAGCACAAGACAGACATCGTTAATCTCAAGTGGGATTCTAATAGCATCTCCAATAGATGATGTAAAATGCATTACCAAAAAGTGATAGATGTAAAATTTACATCACCAAAAACCACCTGACTACAACAGATGAGGTAAAAACCGTTGACTCTGAACTTAACTGTCGAAACTGAAATTTACTGTGGAATCTGAATGTTACTGTCAAAACTGAACGCAATGGTAGTAGAGAGGCACTTCACATGGGATAGTTTAGGGAGGGCATGCAGTTCATCTTCAACCTGCACCCCCCTGAGCCGCCAGCCACGACCGGCCGAACCCCGCGCCGCCTCACCGCCCCGAAACAACTCCCCACCGCCGCCTCGCTGCACCGAAACAACTCCCCACCGCCAGTCTGCCGCTGCCTCACCGCCCTGAAACAACTCCCCACCGCCGGTCCGCTACCGCCTCGCCGCCTCGAAACAACTCCCCACCGTCGGTCCGCCGCCGCCTCACCGCCCCGAAACAACTCCCCACCGCCGGTCCGCCGCAGCCTCGCCGCCCCGAAACAACTCCCCACCGTCGGTCCGCCACCGCCCCGGCCAGCCCTCTAGCCCCCCCCCCCCCGTGCCAAGCTTTTTCTCCGGCGATCCCCACGCCACCGCCCCACCACCGTGCCCCCCCACCGCCAGTGAGCAGCACCCCACCCAGAACCCTAAGAGATAGTGGGGTACCTCTCGGGCGATCCCCCTCCCCGCTGTGGGTGGTTCTTCCTTAACTCCGGCGAGACCCACCACCCCCTGAAAATCGACTGACCCAAAAGTCGATTCAGTCGACTGAAGTGTAGCTAAATCGGAGAAGAGCAGCAGCACGAGCGAGGGGGAGAGCAGTAGCGCGAGCGAGCGAGCGAGAGCCGGAGCAACAGCAGCAGCGAGAGCCGGAGTAGCAGCGCGAGTGAGAGCCCGGGCAGCAGCAGCAGCACGAGCGAGCGAGCGAGAGCCGGAGCAGCAGCAGCTGGGCGAGCGAGCGAGCGAGAGAGAGCCGGAGCAGCAGCAGCAGTAGCGCGAGCGAACGAGCGACAGCCGAAGCAGCAGCAGATCCGGCTGGTATGGACACCGCCGCCGAAGGGGCCTCGCACTGGGGAGAGCCGCCGTGGAGATGTCGCCCGCGGCGCCGGCTTCGAGGTAGCCGCTCCATGGGGGTGCGGGATGGAGCACCGTCGGCGCCGGAAGGTCGAGTTAAGGAGAAGGTGCAGTGCGATGAGTGTACAACCTCTTTGGTGGCGCCGACTAGGCCTCGGCCTCGTCCGAGGGGTCGGTGAGGATGCTGCGGTTCTGGTGGAGCAGGTTAAGGCGACGCTGTGGGGATGGAGCAGCCGCGATAGACGAGGCGATCGTCGGAGCATCTCCTTGGAGGTGGAGGACGGGGCGGCTGAACTGGCGGGACGACGAGATGGACGACGGATCCTCATCCGAGGAGGCGGATGAGGGACGTTGAGCTGTTGCGGTGGACGACATCTTCTGGGAAGAGGCTCCGGCTGGGCAGTGGTGAGGTGGCGGACGGAGGAGGGTAGGGTTTCGCAGCTGGAGCGGAGAGGTTATGGCGGCCAGATTTCGAATGGCGAGAAGGAGGCGATGGGAGGGGGGAACCATGACTTAGGGACGCGCTTGTCCAAAATGTAGGGTGTGTTACAAAAGTACCCCCACCGATTTGAACTAGCGGCCCGCTACCTCTTGAGCATGCGTTGGTTTTCCCTTGAAGAGGAAAGGGTGATGTAGCAAAGTAGCGTAAGTATTTCCCTCAGTTTTTGAGAACCAAGGTATCAATCCAGTAGGAGGCCACACGCAAGTCACTCGTACCAACACAAACAAATAACGACCTTGCAACCAACCCGATAAAGGGGTTGTCAATCACTTCACGGCCACTTGCAAAAGTGTGATCTGATAGAGATGATAAGATAATATTTTTGGTATTTTTATGATAAAGATTGAAAGTAAAGATTGCAAAGTAAAAATAGATTGGAAACTTATATGATGGAGAATAGACCCGGGGGCCATAGGTTTCACTAGTGGCTTCTCTCAAGATAGCATAAGTATTATGGTGGGTGAACAAATTACTGTCGAGCAATTGATAGAAAAGTGCATAGTTATGAGAATATCTAGGCATGATCATGTATATAGGCATCACGTCCACGACAAGTAGACCGAAATGATTTTGCATCTAGTACTATTACTCCACACATCGACCGCTATCCAGCATGCATCTAGAGTATTAAGTTCATAAGAACAGAGTAACGCATAAGGCAAGATGACATGATGTAGAGGGATAAACTCAAGCAATATGATATAAACCCCATCTTTTTATCCTCGATGGCAACAATACAATACGTGTCGTTTCCCCTTTTGTCACTGGGATCAAGCACCACATTATTGAACCTAAAGCTAAGAACTTCTCCCATTGCAAGAAAGATCAATCTAATAGGCCAAACCAAACTAATAATTCAAAGAGACTTGCAAAGATAACCAATCATACATAAAAGAATTCAGAGGAGATTCAAATATTGTTCATAGATAATCTTGATCATAAACCCACAATTCATCGGATCTCGACAAACACACCGCAAATAGAGTTACATCGAATAGATCTCCAAGAAGATCGAGAACTTTGTATTGAGATCCAAAGAGAGAGAAGAAGCCATCTAGCTAATAACTATGGACCCGAAGGTCTGAGGTAAACTACTCACACATCATCGGAGAGGCTATGGTGTTGATTTACAAGCCCTCCGTGATCGATTCTCCCTCCGGTGGAGCACCGGAAAAGGCCCCAAGATGGGATCTCACGGGTACATAAGGTTGCGGCGGTGGAAATAGGGTTTTGTGGTGCTCCTGGATGTTTTCGGGGTACATGGGTATATATAGGAGGAAGAAGTAGGTCGGTGGAGCTGCGAGGGGCCCATGAGGGTGGGGGGCGCGCCTCCCTGCCTCGTGGCCTCCTGGCTTCTTTCTTGACGTCCACTCCAAGTCCGCTGGATCACGTTTGTTCCAAAAATCACGCTCCCGAAGGTTTCATTCATTTGGACTCCGTTTGATATTCCTTTTCTGCGAAACACTGAAATAGGCAAAAAAACAGCAATTTGCACTGGGCCTTGGGTTAGTAGGTTAGTCCCAAAAATAATATAAAAGTGTATAATAAAGCCCATTAAACATCCAAAATAGATAATATAATAGCATGGAACAATAAAAAATTATAGATACGTTGGAGACGTGTCACGGCCCTTTCGGCTCAGGGTTAGAAGGGGGATTTCGCGTGTCGGGATTTGGCAGCTGGAGGGAGTTTTCACGCGCGTTATAATTTCGGGATAGCAAGGCGCGGGTTGTGAAGGCGCCAGTTCTGGGAGCACGATATCTGAATTTTTGGGATATAACAAGGCGCGGGTTGAATTTTAGGGACAAGCCTAACGTGTAATATTGTACTTGTGCGTACCAAATCAATTCGCACTTCCCTCAACGAAAAAAAAACGAAAAAATAAAAACTATTCACACCACATAAAGAGAGAGTCTTGTCCCGTTTTACTATACAAATGCTATTCAAAGCTACTCCCTCCTTCCATCTATATAGGGCCTAATGCGTTTTTCGAGGCTAAATTTGACCAACCAAATATTGCAGCAGTAATATATGACATGCAACTTACACAAAGCAAACTGTTAAATTTGTGTGTGAAAGGAGCTTTCAATGATATAATTTTCACATTGTGCATGTCATGTACTATTAATCTTGTTAATAGTCAAAGGCGGTCTTAAAAAACGCATTAGACCCTCTATAGATGGAAGGAGGGAGTATGGATCCATGTTATGTCCAATTAAAATTTTTCGTTGGCTATATAATGCATGTAACCTACTTATGCCAACATTTTAGTGCATTCCAAATGTCTATACTACCGCTGCAATTCAAACTGAATTTGAATTCGTTTCTCTATTTCAATAAGAATCTACAATCATGATTGTTGCCAACTTCAACCATCATTCGTGTATTACCTTAACAACACACTACATGATTACTATAGACATAGATATGAACTATGTGTACTATATGAACTCGAATTCAATTTTTTGAATACACTTGATGTTGATTCCAAATAATAGTACATTTGATGTACTAACTATATATTCATAATCTAAACCATGTTCCATACGTACACCATGCTTATCACACAAATTATAGTGCCCCGCCCCCTACATTATGACAAGTATTTAGCCCTGAGCTGCAAAAGCCACACATTAGCCCAAATTATAATCAATGTTCTACATTATGATATCTTCTTCAAGTATCGTATCCACTTTTTTATAATGAATTATGATCTATGTTTGTCTTTAACACCTTCACGATCCTCTTCTCTTTGTAGCTAGCTAGCGCTAATTTTCTATCGTGCATGCATGCACACGCCCGCCCCCCTCTCACCCTCCCTCAGCGTCCCCTCCATCGCGCACGTTCGTTATTTCTCTTTAGGTCGTTCACCCGAGGTGTGTGTAGGCCCCCTGACTCCTTCTTTCTGGCACACACCGGTCAATATACCTCTCTAGCCAAGTGTGCCTACCACAAACACATACTTCCCCTCTTCTCTTCTCACCATCCATGCCTCCTATGTCCAATACGGTTCCACGCAGGTGCACACTCCCGCCCCTCTTTTCATCGATCTCATAGTCACACACTCCTCCCCCCTCGACATAGTAGGCCTCTCGCACCACCTCCTAGCCGCACCCCTCTCCCATGTCTGTCTCTCCGGACCTTATTTGCTTCTAACACATGCACGCATGTATACGTACTGATATCCCTACATATAGCTAGGTCGACTATAATTCTTTTCCCCACGCACCGATAGACTTACCTCACTAGTTATGTCTCTCCCTTACTCGGACACACGACAGTTGATCTTCCTATGTAGTTACGTATGCTTACCACAACCATATCATCTCCCCTCATAATCCTTGCATACCTCCCGACCCGTCTCTCACACGCACATGCATAGACAGACAGACATCCCCGCCCTCTCTTATTGATATTGCACTCGTACCCTCCGTTTGTCTAGCAGGCCTCTCCCACCATTTGTGAGACGCCACTCCACCACCAACCCTCCGACACTCTACCTTTGTCTTTCTCCCAACGTTATTCCTCTGCTACACATATCCATGGATGCCGATCGATCTCCCTCTATACATAGCTAGGTCTCTCTCCTTCTCCACACATATACTAGTCGATCTACCTCTCTATAGTTAGGTCTCTGCCCCCTCCCCCCCCCCCACCGATAGTCGAACGTTGTAGGTAGGTATCCATGCCACAGAGAAAAACTACACCTCTGCCCTCTCAAATTCCAGTAGGCCAGCCGCCCTGTATCTTTGACGTGGGCAAACACAAATTCGATGGCACTCTTTATCGATCGCGCAGCCACACACATCATCCCTATTTTTGATTCTATCAATATCTCATGCCGATGATCCCTCCACTCTCTTCTTGTGGATCGCTCCCTCTATATATGATATATTCATGACTCTGTTTCACACACATTGCATATGTTACGTTTTTCTGTTTGAGATATCATCGACACATTGCCTCGGTTTCGCACAAACCATCTCTCTCACACCCACCCACGTACATACCTGCACCTAAAGAAGAGGTGCACGCAGGACGCACGTACTCACGTCTCGTTCCCGGCCACACCGGCGCGGGTACACGGTGGAGTTCGTTTCTGTATGAAAAGGCAGCCCACGTGACAATTTGACACGTGTAGCGGTTGTTTACTCGAAGGAGGGTCGGGTACCACGTCTAGGCGAAACAAAGTTCGACTTGACGCGTTTGTATTAAATAAAGTTATATATTCCTCCTCAATGGCGCGTAGTACAGAATATAAAACGATTGCCGTGGGGAAAATGGAAAAATCCGCTCCACTATATACAACGGAGCCTACCTGCCGGGGTTTTTCTCTCGTCACACCATCTCACACAAGGCGGCGGTGGCCTCTCTCTCTCTCACCGTTGGTCAGTGCTTAGTTGACGGGGTGTGAGTGCCGCTTACCTAGCCTCCCCGGCAACGGCGCCAGAAACTGCTTGATGTCTACTACACAACCTTCTTCTTGTAGACGTTGTTGGGCCTCCAAGTGCAGAGGTTTGTAGGACAGTAGCAAATTTCCCTCAAGTGGATGACCTAAGGTTTATCAATCCGTGGGAGGCATAGGATCAAGATGGTCTCTCTCAAGCAACCCTGCAACCAAATAACAAAGAGTCTCTTGTGTCCCCAACACACCCAATACAATGGTAGATTGTATAGATGCACTAGTTCGGCGAAGAGATGGTGATATAAGTGCAATATGGATGGTAGATAAAGGTTTTTGTAATCTGAAAATATAAAAACAGCAAGGTAACTAATGATAAAAGTGAGCGTAAACGGTATTGCAATGCTAGGAAACAAGGCCTAGGGTTCATACTTTCACTAGTGCAAGTTCTCTCAACAATAATAACATACTTGGATCATATAACTATCCCTCAACATGCAACAAAGAGTCACTCCAAAGTCACTAATAGTGGAGAACAAACGAAGAGATTATGGTAGGGTATGAAACCACCTCAAAGTTATTCTTTCCAATCAATCCGTTGGGCTATTCCTATAAGTGTCACAAACAGCCCTAGATTTCGTACTAGAATAACACCTTAAGACACAAATCAACCAAAACCCTAATGTCACCTAGATACTCCAATGTCACCTCAAGTATCCGTGGGTATGATTATACGATATGCATCACACAATCTCAGATTCATCTATTCAACCAACACATAGAACCTCAAAGAGTGCCCCAAAGTTTCTACCGGAGAGTCAAGACGAAAATGTGTGCCAACCCCTATGCATAGGTTCATGGGCGGAACCCGCAAGTTGATCACCAAAACATACATCAAGTGAATCACGTGATATCCCATTGTCACCACAGATACGCTGTAACATCCCAAATTTTCAATTTGGAATGTTATACATAGATCATCAATTGCATATCATATTTTTTATTGCATTTGACAAATCCTCGATAAATCCTAAGCAACTCAAGGACCCTCGAAGAGAGTTGGGGATTTTCTCGAATTTTCATATTTGACTTTCATCAAATAATAAAACGAGGATTTTGGTTTTAATTATTTTCTCTCCGGAAAAATATTTCAAAAAAAAATAATGAGAGGAGAAAATATGACTTCTCCAAAACAATTGAAATACTGGAGGAAAAGTGTTAAAATCATTTATTGGAATTTATTCGGATTTTATTTGTAATTTTAATTGCATTAAAAATATTGTCCGTTTTCAAAACTGAATTTTGTGTCAAAACAAATGTTCACCCTGTTCTAAATATTCTAACTAGACGGGGAAAATTTGTTTCATTTTTTTTGGATTTTTATTTATTTTTCTACGAATTTTTCGGCGGAACGTTTAAAAAAACCCGCACCGCGCCCGACCGGGCCGAGGCCCAGCCGAGCCGCCGGCCCACCCCGCCGTCTCCCTCGCGCAGCCGCCACCGCGCCCGAGTCCGCCTCGAGCACGGCCGCCGCCGCCTTGCCCCCTCCCCCACGCCACCAGCCCCCCTCATAAATACCCCGCCGCCGCCCTCCCTCTCACCCCGAGCCCGCCCGAGCCGCCGCCGCTGGGAGCCCGCACCGCCGCCGCCTAGCACCGCCGCCCCGCTCGCCGCTCCCCGCCGCCGGAGCCGCCCCGAGCCGCCCCGAGCCCCGCCGCACCCCGCCGCCCTCACCGGAGCCAGCCGAGCCCCGCCGGAGCCCGCCCCGACGAGGTATTACCTCGCCGTTGTTTGCCGGTTTTGTTTTAAAAAAACCGTTCGTTTAAAAAAAACCATAGATCGGTTTATTTCTTCGGTTTTGTTATTTTGTGAACGTTCACCGACCCGTTCGTTTTAGCGAACGCGTTCGTCGGATTTTCTCTGTTAACGAACGTCCGTTCTTTAACCGTTCGTCCGTTTTTCTTTTTCGTCGGATTTTTCCGCGATTATCTCAGATCTCGATTTCTGATCGAATCTTCGTTTCTGTTTAACTTTTCGCTCGTTTATCGGAATCAGGCGATTCAAGCGCCTAGAGTTTCGTCTCGAAATTCTCTTTCCGTTTAACCTACTCAAACAAGTTTTTGCTACTATAAAATTTGACCTAGATCCAGATTAGTAAACGAAGCTTGTTTCTTTCGCAGTTGACTTTCGTTGCTTCGTTCGAGTTGATTCTTTTTGCAAACCGGAGTTCTTAAGTTGAACTTTCTGGTTGGATCTTTCATTCGAGTTTTACCTGTGCATTAGATAAGTACTTATTGTTTGCTTGTTTGTTGCGATAGAGTACCCGGAGTGTGCCGCTTGTTACTTCGAATCGCTAGGTTTCGTGGATCATCAGCAAGGCAAGTAACACTTTGATCATACTTTCCATACCCAGTTTTATTGCATTAGATCTATTCCTCAAACAATTGCATGGTTAGGATCTAATTAAATTGTGGGAATTGGGAAGTAGTTGAGGTAGTACCTATTACCTGTTCTCTTATCAAACCCTTGGGAGTTACTTCTACGTTGCTATTATATTGACATGCTATGCTCGTAGACGTGGATTGGGTTTGAGAGATATTCATGACAGATGTGAGATTGTTAATAATGGTTTACCTAAGGTGGCAATTAAAACTCACATCTGGGTGGATTGAGGCACCTGGAGAATCCAGTGTTGTCTGTTTGTATAAGGACCGCCACCCAGGCTCAAAGGGATCATAAGATTATTCATGCTAGAAACTTCCGTGTGCAGCCACAAGCTATTATGGGCTCTAGCATAGTTGAGTAGGTTACATGATCTCTTGAAGAGGTGGGCTAGCAGATGTAGGGGAAAGTAGGTGTACCGGTCCACCCGGAGTAAAGAGTGATTGTTCCTGAAAGACTGTGTCTCGGTCATCCGTTTCTCAAACATCATGCAGTGCGAGAATCAAGCGGAGGCGATCGAGTCTTGTGGGGAAAAGTGCGCAAACCTCTGCAGAGTGTACAAACTAATCATGGTTAGCCGTGTCCCCGGTTATGGACAATTTGAGTATCTAGTACCTGGATTATCATTTGAATCTCATCACCATGTTACTTTTAATTAATTTTGTTGGGTTAATGATGATTTTTAATTGGGATTGAGATGCTGTCAACCATCTCAATGTTTCACAACCACCATGATAGTTAAATATAATTTATTCCTTTGAAGTAGGGAAAAATTTGCTTTTCGCAAAAATTTAACCGTAGAGCTTTCCACCAGCCATATATGCATGTAGTATAGCCTTATTATTGTTCATTATTCTCTATGTGTTACATTGCCAGCATATTCCATGTGCTGACCCATTTTCGGGCTGCAACGTTTCGTGTTGCAGACTTTTCAGATGATGAGTAAGGTGCCTTAGGTCGTGGTCTTATACTCAGTGATGCCGCTGGAGTTGATGGACTCACTTATCTTCCAAGTCTTCCGCTGTTATCGTATTTAGTTGGCCTTAAGCCATATTTATCATACTTAATCTCTTTGGAGATATTCGATGTAATAAGTGTGTGATTGCTACTCTGTTATAAATCCTCCATTTGTACTGTGTGTGTCAGCATTACTGATCCAGGGATGACACTGGTGCACAGCAGCACAGACCATTTGAGGTCTGGTCGCTACATACGCACGGCAAGACATACATCAAGTGTTCTCAAATCATTAAAGACTCAATCCGATAAGATTACTTCAAAGGGAAAACTCAATCCATTACAAGAGAGTAGAGGGGGAGAAGCAACATAAGATCCAACTATAATATCAAAGCTCGCGATACATCAAGGTCGTGCCAAATCAAGAACACGAGAGAGAGAGATCAAACACATAGCTACTGGTACATACCCTCAGCCCCGAGGGTGAACTACTCCCTCCTCGTCATGGACAGCGCCGGGATGATGAAGATGGCCACCGGTGAGGGTTCCCCCCTCCGGCAGGGTGCCGGAACGGGCTCCCGAGAGGTTTTTGGTGGCTACAGAGGCTTGCGGCGGCAGAACTCCAGATCTATTATGTTCCCCGATGGTTTTAGGGTATATTGGTATATATAGCAGGAAAAAATACGTCAGGGGAGCCACGAGGGTGGAGGGCGCTCCCAGGGGGTGGGCGCGCCCCCTACCTCGTGGCTCCCTCGTTTCTTTCCTGACGTGCACTCCAAGTCCATCAGGTTGCTTTCCTTCCAAAAATAACTTCTCCAGAAGGTTTCATTCCGTTTCGACTCCGTTTGATATTCCTTTTCTTCGAAACACTGAAACAAGGGAAAAAACAGGAACTGGCACTGGGCTCTGGGACAATAGGTTAGTCCCAAAAATAACATAAAACTGTAAAATAAAGCCCATAAACATCCAAGATGGATAATATAATAGCATGGAACAATCAAAAATTATAGATACGTTTATCAGTCAGTGATCCGGCCGCATCCCGTCCGCCGACGGAAAGGGAGGATGTGCATCGTTTCTCCGTTCGACGGCGTTGAGGCAACACGTCCCGATCTGCGGTACCTGCCGTTCTCTCTGACCAAGCTCCGACACGGTAGGTCCTTCGCCACTTGCTCGCTGCCGTAGTATGGGCAGATCCCGGCCGCCGGCGCCCTCCTAGTAACATCCCGATGACCCTCAGGTACAGCTTCCTCCGGCCTTGCTCCACTACCCATCTTCCCACATTGCTGCATGTGGATCTTCTTTAGTTGTTTGCTTAAAACGTATCTCAGCCGGCGTACTTTCCATCTTGCAAGCTCGTCCTCAAACCATTTTTGATAAACCACCAAGCTGCTATATTTCCCTTATTACATGGAATATGCTTCTTTTTTGTCGGCGTATGTGTCTTCAACTCATGTTATTCGCCAGTAATTGTTTCCTTTCTACCTCTTTTTTGCAAACAGGGCTAGCCATTTCACCTCGTTGCTATTGCGACCTTTTGGTGAACTGCACAAATCACTTTTTTTGTTAACAGTGTTTTGTGCAGTTCTGCCAAAATGTCACACGGGCAACGTTTTTACATTTCTGTGGGACTGCAGAAAGGGAGATTGGTTTTGCTATCCTCCTCATCCAACTCCTGCCTAATCTTCTCCAACAAGTAGTTAGTCCTAAAGAGAGATCAGAGAGGTGATCGGCTTCTATTTGTGTGTGTTATGTTTCATCATCTAGTTCCACTATTATTGTAATCACACTGACTGGATATCTGTGCAAACAGGGATGGTCAGCTCAATTTTAGTGGAGCTGCACAAAATGATCGGATTGTGGTGTCCCCCGTACACCCCCTTTTTGGCTACACCGCTGGGTGAAACTAGCTGCCAAGCAATGAACAATGTGCCCAGGAAATGGACCCATGCCTACGAACAGCATTGATCAATTATATATTTTTCTTTATTTGTACACCTTCTCACAACTTCGTCTTCAGTTGTGATGTGAATATTGGCGCTGATCTGCGAACCATTGAGATGCATTAGCAGCCATGGTAGTAGTTTCATTTGTATTTGATGGAATGTTGTAATGAGATAATCTTGAGGCAAGAGGACACATGAATCCTAAGTTGAAACCTTTTTTTCCTGCGGGAACCAAAGTTGAAACCTTCATATCATCACAGTACAATTTCATTAAAATTATGCGTACATATAAACAAATCCTGAAGAATTGATAGCAATGCCAGAAAAATTTCAACTTCGTTTCGCCGACATGTAGGACATCCTTCATCCGGCTCCACCTGCCGTGTAGCAATATTGAGTGCACAACTGCAGGGAAAGATTCACCCTGGTCGTTGTGCCGCATTAGTAATGACTAGTGAGCAGTCAAATCACACAGCCCCACCTTTGCCACAGTAAGTTGCTCGGACGAAGCAACCATCATTTCTCTTTCCTTGAATCCGCTGGTACTCCCATATTCCCAGAGTAATAAGTTGCTCGGGCGAAGCAACCATCACTTCACCTTTCCCACAGTAAGTACCTCCTTGGGCGCACTGAAAAATCACTTTTCTCTGTCCATCAAGTGCACTTATTGTCAATCTAACCCTGTCACCGAAACACCTCTTTGGCTACAGTTAGTTCAGGGTTAGTCATGAGTTAGTCTAACCTCTAGCTAAGTTAGAGTATCCAAACAGGAGCAGTATAGGACATGCAAGTTGCTCAAAGCATACAGTCAAATTCGTATGTGAAAGGATCTTTTTTCTTTTTGAAAACGGAAGATGAAAGGATCTTCGAATGATATAATTTTCAAATTATATAAAATCTTATCAATAGTCAAAGGCATCCTCGAAGAATACATTAGGCCCTACTCCCTCCATCTAGGTGTATAAGTCACCTTACGAAAACCAAATAATCCCAAAATACTTAGGCACGGTGCATTAACTCCCACCATGTTTCTTGTTTCTTGACATATCCACCAATAAGAGATGTGGGGCGTGCATGTTTTCAATGACTTAGACTACCAAACATGACATGCAATGGTTAGATCATTGCATGCAATGCTATTAATTAGCAAATAAATATTATTTTCTCTCGTTTTCCTCTCTTCCTTGGTCACGGTGCACAATCTAAGATGACTTAGTCACTAGACGGAGGGAGTATATAAAATCTTACCAATAGTCAAAACCAAGTGTTACTACTACACCAAACAAGTTCAAAACAAGAAACTGGACCCACTCACGGCACGGCACGCCTCTCTCGTTTGGTTCGTCGGTCAAAGCGCTTCCTCTTCTTGGCATAACAATAGAGTACAGTAATTTTTTTAGAATGCTCTTGGCATGTCGCTAACATGTGATGAGTTTCCCGCAAAAAAAACATGTGATGAGTTAACCGACCTCAATAGATGGCAAAAACGCCAGCCCGCCGCACTTTGAGAGAGACGAGGAGCGGGAAGCGATACGGGCTGGTGGATTATTAGAGCTAGGTGTCGCTAGGAGGCCAAGAAATATGGTGATAGCATGGGTTGGCCACGTACAGTATGATGTAACTACACTGGGCTGCCATGTTTCGTACTCTTCCGGTCTACTGTGGACATGATTGGTTGATTTTATATCGCTAAATAATATAAAATACTATGAGTGCAGATGCTCCACCACGAGGTTCCTTGCTCCTTCTCGGTCGTCGGGAATCTATGTTCTTCCACTCTTTTTTTACATGAGCTTTGTTCATCCTTTTGCCAACACGCGGGACATCTAGCATCAAGGTGCATGTGTCATGCAAGAAAATGGAGATAAGCAGTGCGTAAGTGAGTCGTGCACTACGATGGCACCTAGTACTACATAGTAATATTTTTCCTCCTCGATGGCACGTGAATATTGCACGTACTCAATGACGGAGCACCGGATGGTAGCCATGGACTGATGGACATGGTCGGCCCTTTTTGGAGAGAGTACTGAATACGTATTAAATTTGATGTGTCCCGTCGACTCGCAGAACTACGAGAAGCACACACTGAATGACGGAGCACGGGATGGTAGCCATGGACATGGTCAACCCTTTTTAGAGACAATGCACTACTTTTGATGTGTCCGGTCTACTCGCAAACAAGGAGAAGCTTTGCTTACTAGTAGTACACTATCGACTGTAGTACCATCATCATTGTTCGACTTTCGGAAGAGACGAGAGAACTTAATGTTTATTTGCTAATTAATAGCATTGCATGCAATGAACTAACCACTGCATGTCGTGTTTGCTAGTCTCAAGTCATTAAATGCATGCACACCCACATATCTTTGGTTGATATGTCAATAAACAAGAAACGATGTAGAAGTTAATGCACCACGCCTAAGTATTTTGGGATTATTTGGTTTTCGTAAGATGACACCTAGACGGAGAGAGTATTATACTTGGAAGGCTACAAGGTTGGCTATAGATGACGTGGCAGTGTCATGTAGCCATCAGCTGGTTATACTATTAACCATGCTCTTATAATACACCTATATTTAGGAACGGAGGGAGTAGTTGGCATGCATGATACTACCTATAATACTCCCATTACAACCAGCCTGGTAGAATTAAAATACCTAATCTAAATGGTCGCCGCCCGATCTCTTTGTCCTCCTCCAGCATCCAGCAAAAGAAGAATAGAGCAAGACACCGGTTGTATTCGCCGGCGTCGCCTCAGCGGTGGCCTTCATGGGATACAATCGGCGGCGGCCTCCCGTGTTCTACTTTTCCTCGATGATGGTGGCGGGCGGGGACGTGCTGCCCGTCACCTCGTCCACATCCGCGTAGCCGCATCACCTCATCGACATCCGCGGCGGTTTCTTTCTCTGCCTGCATGTCGCGGCTATGTGCGCGTCAACGGCGGATGGCGCAGTCGCAGACACTGGAGGCGATGTACGACGCGGCGGCGTTGAGGGTAGCGACGATGCCCGTGCCGCCGTGCTCCTCGACAAGCCAGCGTGGAGCAAGTCGGCACTCTTCCTCGAGCTGTATTGGAGAGGCCAGCTGCGGAACCACGCGCTGGCTTAGTGCGGCAACTACCTCCGACGGGTTTATTAGTCCCCCATTGAATTTGACTGAAGATTTAACTGACAAAATGTTAGTGCATGTCAACAAAAACTATATCGTTGGATTAGTATTTGAACATAGTTTTCAATGATATAATTTTAGATGACATGCATCAGCATTTATCGTATTATATATAATGTTAGTTCAATTTTTGGTCGTACTAATCTATAGTAAGGTGCCCGTGCGTTGCACGGAACAGTGAAATGCATTGATCGGGGAGTTGTTTATTTTGACAAAGGATGTGGGGGTCATCTCATGTGTAACGGGTATCGATAGGTTTCTTCGAAGGGTGTGGCTAGGTCTCAATCCAAGTCTCAGTCAAATGATATAGTATAAGAAGAAAAAAAACTGAAAAAAAATTTGTACTAATCTCCATGCAAAATCAAAGGACTATATCATCGACTGAGACATAACGAAGTCTCAGTCGACTGAGACATAGCAAAACTGTTCTTCAAATATTATTTCATCTCTAGAGCTCACAAACATCCGGGTGAAATAGATAAAAAAAAGTATCTTTTGCAAACAAAAGCGTTCAACTGTTCAACCTGCATCCAAAACTTGTGAAGAAATAACACTTATTGTGCTTTGCAAGAAATGATCTTTAAGAATTAGTTTTTGAGTATCGATTGTTATACATGTTGGCTACATATGACATGGCACTTTCTTATAGTCAACAGTTGGCTATACTATTAAGTATTAACCATTCCCTTATACACCTAAACGGAGGGATTAAATAAGGATGACTTGGAAGGGGGCAGAGGAGATGTAAGAAATGGTTCATCATAAGTCTTTCACCAGTACTGTAGTAAAATTTTCATACATGGAAGATTCTAGACTAAACCATAAATGGATACACTTTTATTCATGCGCGATACTCCAATAGAGCAAGATCATGCATGGAAGTCTCCACATGCTTAGACAGCAGATTACATTGAGCGAAGACTAATGATCAACATTTAACATGGTAATGCATATGTCTAGGTGAACCCCCTTGGAGTCCCCGTGCACATTGTTGGGGTCAAATCATGCCATGCGTCTTCCATGTCCACATCGGCGGGAAGGTCCCAGCTCGGCACAGTCCTAGTCAGCTTGAGGTAGCCAGTGTCGCCGCCCACGTACCTCCGAGGGGTAGTAATAGTGAGCACGCACTCGTACATCGGCCTTGTGTCAGTGTCAGCGTCAGCGGCGTCGCCCCTGACGCACACTACAAAGACGGGGCGGCGGCCTGCGCGGGCCTCGCTGGTGGCCACGATCAAGAGGAAGACGCTGCCATCCTCCTCCGAGACTAGCAAGCGGCGGTGATCCTCGAGCGACTCCGGCACGGTGAACGGGTAGCACGTCTCGTACTTGATGTTCTTCGCCGCGGGCCAGTAGTGATAGACGGACGCTTGCGTGAGGTGATGCACGAGGTCCGCCGGCGAGCCCCAAAACGGCATCGGGTACTCATAGCAATAGACGAAGGGCTCCTTGGAGGCATCGACCAGGCCGTCCATGAAATGGGAGTGGTTGTAGGGGACGGTGCGCCAATTGAATATATGAGCAAGTTACTACGAGATTTAGTCTAAATAAGCACAAAATAAGCACAAAATAAACCATGTCGTTGAGGAAGAGGTTGCCGAGGTCGGGGAAGAAGTCGTCGCTGCCAGCAGTCGCGAGAGTGCGCTCCCCACATTTCAACAGCGCCCGCCGAATGGAGCGCAGGAGGGAGTGGCTGTAGGGGACGTTGCAGCCGCCGAATGGAGCACGGGAGTAGCCCACGAAGTAGTAGATGGTGCTCCTCCCTAGTCTCTACTCTTATCTCTATCTCTACTACTATTCTTTGTTTTTTATAATATACTAGTAGTAGCTGTCAAATCGAATAGTACTGCGCCGTCCGCTGCATGCCCGGCTGAACACGCCTCCTCGCCTCCATCAAACCCCTCTGTTAAACCCGCATAACTAGCTCATAACTAGCTCCAATGGGTTGTGTTGCCACATGACCACCAGATGGTTTGATTGAGCCCAGTCGAGATGGTTTAGTAGGATTATGTGGATATTTCTCCAAAAAAAAGAACACGTGGAAAAAGTGAAGCAATGTGTAGTTCTTTTTAAATGAACGTACAGTTTTATGGCATGAATACTACTTCCCGCTTTTACAATATTGAACTAATATCGGCATTTATACATCACTATAATTTATTTTTCTTTGAATCTATTAGCACATATATTACTTCTTTTCCCTTTACCAAAATCACTCTGTTATATTAAGACGTGCCTTGCACGTGTATACATACTAGTAAATGTAGGTTTTTGAATGCAGCGAGGAGGCGGGTACAGCTGGGAGTGCAGCGGGCGGCGCCCTGGGCTGGCGCGCCGCTTCAAATGGCGGATGCAGTGAGAGGTCATGTCCGCCCTGACCCCCTTGACGGTGCACGTCACCTTGTGTCCAGATCTGAGATGCCATGTGTACCAGATGAATGACTCCAAGCTCGACCACCGTGATGCAAGAGGTGCGAGCCGAGGAACGCTGTTGGAGACACCCCTCCTCGTCATCACCTGAGTCCTAGAAGATCTCACCCACATCATCATTAGGCATGCAGCCGCCTTCATAGACAACGTGCGCAGAAGGAGTAGAGGCGACTGGGGACGCACCACGTCGTGGGCACTCCGTACGTGCTCGTGTGTGTGCAGCGGGCGTGCTTTTCCATCAGTGCTAGCTCTAAGGCCGAGGCTGCGGTCGTCTTCGTCTCCGGCTAGTCGTTGAGCAACGACGGCAAAGAGGTGCTGCAAGAAATGCATAGGCGCCGTTGTGTGCGAGCTTCGCCGTAGCACGACGAACCGAACGTCACCGCAGATGGCGCACGCCTCCATGCAGCCGAGTGTGTGCGCATGCATGTGTTATTCACGTGCATTTTGCGGCCGAGTGTGTGTGCATGCATCTGTTGTGTACATGCGTTGTGTGCTCCATGTTGTGCACGTTTGTGCATGAGTTGGATCGGCATGAGTTAGTGCGTTGGCGTGTGTACATGCGTGGCTGCATGCATCCTGTACATGCGTGGCTTCTTGCGTGATTATCAATATAAACTAATAAAATATCTTCAACTTAGCATCCTGATGTATCGTCTCTAGTGGTTAGCAAAGAGTTCATGTTCTTTTATTTGTTTATAGGCGGGCAGGCGACAAAAAACAAGGGAAAACGCGCAAGGTTCCTTGCAGACGCTCCACGGTGAGGTTCCTTGCTCCTTCTCAGCCGTCGGGAATCTATGTTCTTCCACTCTTTTTTTACGTGAGCTTTGTTCATCCTTTTGCCAACACGTGAGACATCTAGCATCAAGGTGCACGTGTCATGCAAGAAAATGGAGATAATCAGATAAGCAGTGTGTAAGTGAGTCGTGCACTTCGATGGCACCTACTCAACGACGGAGCACGGGATGGTAGCCATGACATGGTCAGCCCTTTTTTGGAGAGAGTACGTACTACTATATAACTTTGATGTGTCCCGTCAACTCGCAGAACGACGAGAAGCTTGCTTACTACGCCTTCTCATTCGCCAACGCGTGCGCGGTGGCTCTCAGCACGAGGAGAAACTTTTGCTTACAAGCGGTGGACGTGCAGCAGTTCATTTGGTGTCAGATTGCCAGAAGTACTACTGTAGTACCACCATTATTGTTCGACTTCTGGAAGAGGCGAAGAGCCAAGCGCAAGGCTAGCCATAGTGGGAGTAACATAAGTAGGAGTACCTCCTTTTTTTATTCTAGAAACAACCACACGCGAATATTGGACGGTAGCAGCACAGCAACTGAATCAAAAATCGAAAACTTCCCGCCCGGCGCCAGCTGAGCCCGCCGCTCCACATTGATGGCAAGTCAGGGCGACGCGACTACTTCCTCAACGGCAGCCTTCTTCCCCGACCTCGGTAACCTCTTCATCAACGACATGAGTGACAACATCAACCACAGCGGTTCTCCTCCCGCTGTACAGTATGTGATTCTGTCCTCCTGGGTTAGTCCGCATCATTACTTTGATCTTTGCAATTGTCGTCATGATCTATTTACTGTTGATTCGCATTACATCTCATAGTAAATTGCTCATATATTCAACAATCCAATCCAAAAACCTGATTATAGGCAATTTACTTCGAGTGGTTTTGCTGCGCTTTTGAAGCCGCCTACTTTTAAGGGGGTGCAATATAAAAAGTGGCGCACAAGAGCAGTATATTGGTTTTAGATCATGTACTGCTATGACGCCACTAAGGGTAAGCCTGAGGGCGATCTTAATCCTACACAGCAGGGAGCTTTTGAGAACATGGATACCCTCTTCAAAGCCGCCCTACTGAGTGTTCTTGACGATTCCATTGTGGATTCATATATGTCGTTTGACAGTGGCAAAGACATGTGGGTTGCACTCGAGGCCACGTTTGGGGCCTCGGGCGCTGGCAACGAGTTGTACGTCATGGAGCAATTATGTGACTACAAGATGACTGATGAGCGCTCTGTTGTTCAGCAGACTCATGAGATACACTCACTCGCTAAGGAACTTGAGTACTTCAAGTGTGTGTTGCCGGACAAATTTGTTGCTGGGACCATCATTGCCAAGCTTCCACCTTCGTGGAATGATTTTGCTACTTCTTTGAAAAACAAGAGACATGAGTTTTCCGTTTCGGATCTCATTAGCACTCTTCATTTTGAAGAGAAGGCGAGAGCAAAAGACACACGTGCTTGGGTCGCTGAGGGAGCTTCTAGTGCCCACATGGTACACGAGAAGAACTTCCAGCCCAACCAGCCCCAAAGCAACAAGAACAAATCTCAGGGGAAAGGCAAGTTTGATGCAAAGAACAAGCCGTCACATTATACCAACTTCAAGAAGAATTCTCATAGCAGGAAGGGATACAAACCTCAATTTTGGTAGCACCGCACAAAACTTATATGGCTGCATCTACCTGCTGTCAACTAACCTCATGGTGCTCTAGGTATTCCTACATTCATAACTAGGTACAATCACCACCGCAAGATGAAATAAGCTTATTCGTACATTGACTTGCTGATTGTAGTGCGGAACGATCCTGCCATGTGTGGAGTAGCAAACGAGCAGTGCAGCCGAAGGTGGAAATCAACCAAGGACTTATGAAATTATTATAATCTTCCTCAGGCAGGTCAGTATCCCCTTCTTCCAGATGATCATGTTTTGTCATGCCGAGCTATTGATATGTGCTACTGTTTTGCAACACCATTTAAGTATAGCTATTGTTTTCCTATCGTTTCAGATTCAGGACAATGAAGATAATTTCAGGGGAACTACACAATATGGACTCATGTTGAGTCATCTCTATTTCCTCATGTGTTTGCTGCAAATGTGTCAGCATCAATTGCAAGATGAGGCAGCTAGCTAGCTATGGAGTTGCCAACATGCTCAAAGTGCTCGCAACATTGAGAAGAAACAAGCATGCCCAGGAAATTAAGGAAATTAATGTGTGCGCAGTGAGGCCCTTTGCTCAGAGAAGCATCGACCAATTTTCTTTATTTCCACACCTTCTCACAGCTTTGTATTGGTTATAGTATGGTGAATCATAGAGATGCATAAACATGCTGAACTTTTGTTCTTCTGAATGTTAGTATGCATACCGTATCTTCTGAAGCTTAGTTTAATGTAAATGTTGACTAGCCTGTGAACCTTCACAATCTAGTAAGTATATTGTAGGCCTGTTATTTGACACCTCACTTTGCCGCACTACGCGACCAGTGTGAGTTTCTGCATCTAGTACTGCATCCTCTAATTTGGTGGATGCCAAGTTGAAAAAGGTTACCGATGAGTGGCCATAAGCTGGAGGCGTCTCTTTTTTTCTTTCGAATGGGCAATAAGCTGGAGCGTGTCTCGGGCTGCCTCTAGCACAAGGCCCTCCAGTACGAAACACGGGCAGCCGACTGGGCCGATACAAAAGGCTATCCATCTTAAAGCCCATTTGTTTTTTTTGCGAGGAGAAGCCCATATTTCTTGAAGAGGGGGCGATCCCAGGAAAACCCTCCTTCCTCCTCGCTTCCACTTACGCTTCCGTCTCGCCCCAATTCCCCCCGCTCCCCATCTTCCTCACTCTTCCAAAAAAAACCGCTCACCTTCTTCCTCACTCGTACAGAAAACGCCTGCTCCTCTTCTTCCACTCCTACAGAAAACCCAGCCCTCCTTCTTCCCCACTCGCACGGCCACTAGGCTCTTCTCTGGCTACTCTGCTCAAACCCGTGAGCTCGGCGCGACGCCCACAAGGAAAATGGAGTCGGCTGGCCCCAGGGCCAAGAAGATGAGGCTCCGCCAGCAGCGACGCCGGTTGTAGATCCCGCACCCGGCATCGCGGGGAGAAGCGGCGAGCTCCCCCACCCGGATCTGAGGAACCGGTAGAATCTCTGGTGGACCGCATCAGTGATCTCCCGGACGTCATCCTTGAGGAGATCATCTCGCTTCTCCCCACCAAGGATTGCTACCGCACACAAGTCCTCTCAACTTGGTGGCGCCCTCTATGGCGCACCGCGCCCCTCAATCTCGACTGTCGTCAGATATCTGTCCTTCCTGAATTTGATCTCCTCAGAGCCATTGTCTCCTCTCACCAGCAGGGCCCCGTTCAACGCCTCTGCATCCCGACACGCTACCTGCTATCTCGGCACGGTGGATGCTTGGCTGACATCCCCTGAATTCGAAAAACTCCATCAGTTTGAGTTCTACCATTACCAAGAAAGTTTCATACCACGAACATACCAAGAATTTGTGCCCACACCACCATTGTCCATCTCGCGGTTTTCCTCCTCTCTCCACACCGCCACCTTCGCCTGGTGCCATCTACCAGACGATCTGGTACAAATGCTTCGACTCCCACTGCTAAAAAGACTTTCACTTGTGGTGGTTTATCTGTCAGAGGCCTCACTGCACAGCATCATCCACTCCAGTTGCCCTGCCCTGGAGCACTTGCTGATTGTTTTGGGAATAGAAATTCCTACCAGTTGTCTCCAAATAAAGTCGCCTCACCTTAAAAGCATTGGAATTTGTTTTGAAGGACAACAGCTCATCATCGAAGATGCCCCTTCACTTGAAAGGTTGCTCCTTGATAATTGTTATAAACCTTCGCAGATAACTGTCGTGTCTACGCCCAAACTGGAGACCTTGGGTGTAATTCATGATCCGTTTAATGATCACAAGAAGTTGGTGTTTGGCTCCTCACTTTTTCAGGTACCGTATATTATCATCTACACATTTGTAATCATAAGCTGCATTTTTCATTTGTGTGCATAAGTTTTATATCATCTTGGAGTACACTTTGGGTACTAATATTATGTTATATGCTCAATGAAGAGTTCATCCATGGATAGCCTATCAATGCTGCTGGATTCTGTCAAGATCTTATATATCGGAATGTATAGTTATGATCTGAACATAATTATTGGCTTGTTGCGATGCTTTCGGTCTCTGATGAATTTATATATGGAGGTGATGATTTCATGCACATTGAAAGACTGTATATATTGTACTAGAATTAACCGTTTAGCTATTGCTCTTTCGACATACTCTTTTTTCAGACCTTAACTGTTTTCAAATCTTCATGTCTACTTAGGTACTTGAAGTACATGGACAAAAAAAGTATAACCAATCGGTGGCGTAATAAGCACCAGGATTTTCTCAGTTCTCATGACATTCGTTTGAGGACAATAATGATGGAAGGATATGCATCCAACCAGGCAAACAGAAGCTTTGTCCCTGAGGCTTAAGTTTTACCGCAAGAGATTTCTCACGGACGGGCACGTTGAAGAGCAAAAAAAGAAGATTCAGGTGGAAAATGGGCTTCTAAACCTGCTCGGCTTCTATTTACAACAAGTTGTAGTCATCGTGCAATAAATTTTTATGCACAAGATGTTGATTTTATGGATCAGACCGATCCATTTGTTTGTGACTGCGAAAAAGAGTGGTTGGGTTAGATGTTACTGCCATCTTCAATCTGGATTTTGTCTAAAAATTTGATGAACAATTAATCCTTGGGCTTTTTGTACCGTTTGTAAGCTTGAGTTGCATGTTGTTGCCCTCGTACTCCCCTCCACCTGCCACTACACTGCCGCATCTTCCACGGCTGTTGTTCCTTCCCGTCCGAGGCCTCGCCGTCGTTCACCGCCTTGGTTCGCTCGCTGTGCCCGCCTCCGTCTGGCGTTGTCAACATGGTCAACAACCAAGAGGAATCAAGAGATGACTGTACGTGGAGAGGATGACAGTAGGGACCCACCAGGGTCATTGCATTACGCAAGCAGGTGCCTCGTTATTACAAGCCAAAAAAAATACTTCCTCCTAATTCCTCACTGCTAGAAAATCACTTAAATGTCTTAAAAGGTCAAATGACCCCTCAAATTTTTCAAAATTTGACATGACAGTTGTATTAGTACTACAAAATTTCTCTTTCATTTAAAACACCATCCGTTGCCACTTTACTCCAAATTCGTCTTTCACAGCTAATAAAAAATATATACAAAATCACACACAGCTGTTTTCTAGGAACCGTTTGCGATGAAAATATCTGGGTCTATTTAAGTCTCCCACCTTAAGCTTCACCGGCTCGTCTGCTCCAGTGCCGGCAACCCTCGAATCCACGAATCCCAATCCCCATTCCCCCACCCCCTTCTTGCAAAGATGATGCCGTGGAAACGATTCGTGAAGGCCCATACGATGGCCGCGTCCCCCCCCCCCCCCCCCCCGAGCGCCGCCGCCTGCGCCGAGAGCGCGGCCGCCTATGCCGAGAGTGCCGCCGCATCCGCATTGAGCGCGGCCGCTTCCGCCGAGAGGGCGTCTGCGGCAGCCGATATGGCTGCAGCTGCTGCTGTGACGGCGGCTGCAAACGCCGAGAGCGCTCGAGCTGCCGTCTGTGCCGCCGATGTCGGCCTGGCCTGGGTCGAGGCCATCCACGCCAAGATCGAGGATGCACACGCCAAGATATTCCAGGCCACCTCGGACTCCAGCATGCAGCCCACGTCTGAAAAGGTGGCGGTCGCCATGGAGCACCTGCTTCCTCATGAGGTCGCCGAGTGGGAGTTGGAGATGCAGGAGGCGGCTAAGATCGAGGAGCGCCGGGAGGAGGAGTTGCGCGTGGCCGAGGTCGAGGTAGTGAAGAGTCTGTCCGTCGAGGAATCGACGGTGGAGTACCAACGCGAGCTCTGGCGCAACCACTACTATGAGTACTACAACCTTGAGGGCGGCGCCGCTGACGAGGACGAGGACGCGGTCGACTTCAGCAAGCGGGATGCGGAGTCCACCAACGGCGGCATGTCGCCAAGACAAGTCATCGATGTCTCATCTCACACCGGCGATGCATAGTCCGGCGCAGCGGCGGATTTGTTAAAATTACACAACGAGCGGATAACACCGGGGACCCAGCAGCTCGCCCAGTTGTTTTTTTAGTTTCAGAGAGGGAGCTCAACTGCGCGCTGTGCGGGGGCTGTGGCCCGTCTAGCCCACGCTTACGCTTTTATTTAAGCACATGACGAGCCCAGTTGATATCTTTTTTCTTTCTAAAAATGGCTAGCCCCGTTCTTTTTTTTTGGAGAACACCAAAACCGAGGCCTACTTGCTTTTCTCAGCCCTGCTGGGCAGCAAATCTTTCAAGACGAGGAGGGAGGGATGTAAAGTAGTAAGAAATGGGCTTCCCCAAAATATGGGCTATAAGTTGTAAGAAATGGGCTGTAAATTTTTAAACCAAAGCCAACCGGCAATTACATTAAAATATCATTTTTTTCTAGATTTCTCTACTCTCTACTCTTATAAAAACCAGAGCCAACTGGCAATTACATTAAAAGATCATCTTTTCTCCCACAAGATAAACTACTCATACAAATGCATCTTCATGTTCCGTGCAACGCACGGGCATCTTGCTAGTTAAGATTTTATTTTGATATAATTTTTTATCTTGCTAGTTAAGATTTTATTTTGATATAATTCATTTTTTGCGGAGAATGGTTTTTTGAATTTTATTTTGATATAATTTTTTAAAAATTATTTTTAACGCAACTCGAAATTTCATGATTAAAAGAGTTTGGACCCCACCGAAATATGAAAAATTTCGTTGAATTTTTTAGCAGTGCCCAGAATATATGGTCCGTAATGCTAATAAAAAGAATACGGCTTCAAATATCCTTAAGAATTAGCAAACGGGCTGTAAATTATAGAGAATAATGGCCAATGGGTTGTATGTTGTTTTCCACAGATTTGGAGGCTGACTTATGGGCCTACTAGGTTGACGATGACGATGTCCTAAATTTTTTTGACGCGTACGCAAGGCTTTGTCAACTTAGTCAACACAGAGCAGTGACTGTTGGATGTCCATCCAACAGCCGCCATGCTTCTTCAATCTCTGATCTTCCTGCTCTAGCCGCCCAAACTAGCACCGGCGGGACTGCCTGCTCCCTCCTCCCGTGGCTGGCTGTGCTGGCGCCAGGCCATCCCTCTACACACCCGCACATCCTGTTATTTTCAGGTGACGTCAGCCTCACCCCGCAGCTGACCAGTCAGCGCTCATACACCCCTCAGCGTGGGCATCCGCTGCGGTGGCTTCGCCGGCTCCGGGTCATTCCCTTCCTGGGCCTCGCCCTCGTCCATCGCGTTTGTGCTCTCGGCGCGGCGAGGTCAACATGGTCAACAAACAACGGCCATCGGAAGAGGCTGACAGTAGGGGTCCACACAAGGAAATGCCTCCTTATTATGCGCAAAATAATGATTCCTCCACCTGACAGCTGGGACCCACCGGAAGGGCCTCTGTATTTCTTGAAAAAAACGTTCCCCCCGCTGTCAGCTCGGACCCACCAGCTATATCTTCACACACAAGGAAGTGCCTCCTTATTACGCACAAAAAAAGAATACTCCCCCTGCTAGCTGGGACCCACCATTATGGGAGGCTGACTTGTGGGCCTACTAAGATGACAGGGACGGATGGCTTTGTCAACTTAGTCAATATGAACGATTCTAGCTCCAGTGACCGTACGATGTCCATCCAACGGTGGTAGTGCTTCTTCAACCTCGGGTCTTCTTGCTCCAGCCGCCCAAACCAGGGTCGGTCGTGCCGCGTGCTCCTGCTTCCCGTGGACGGCTATGATGCCGCGGAGGCCTCACCGCCCCCTACTACTCCCACCGCTGGCCAGGTCCTGCGGCGACGGCAACCTCACACTGCAGCTGAACCAGTGAACCCTCGTACTCCTCTTCGCGTGGGCATCCATTGCTGCATCTTCCCCGGCTCCGCGTCGTCCCCTTCCTAGGCCTCGCCGTTGTCCACCGCCCTGGTGCTCTCGGCGCGGCGTGGTCAGCGTGGTCAAGGAACGACTTCCATCGGAAGAGTACTATACGTGGAGAGGCTGACAGCTGGGTCCACGGCCGCAGCAAGGAAGTGCCTCCTTATTACGCAGGAAATAATGATTCCTCCACCTGACAGCGGGGACCCACCGGACGGGCCACCGTATTTCACAAAAAAAAACGTTTCCCCCTGACTGCTGGGACCCACCAACTACATCTTCGCACGCAAGGAAGTGCGTCCATATTACGGGCAAAAAAAAAGATTCGCCCCTGACTGTTGGGACCCACCAGCTACATCTTCGCACGCAAGGAAGTGCTTGACAGTCGGGACCCACCCGGTCGAAGCATACCTAGCATTGTCATTCTGGTCGCGAACGTGTACGTACATACTGGTCGATGTAGAGGCGCGCACGTGTTGTAGTAGAGACATGCACGTGTGGTAGTAGAGGCGCGCATGTAGCATGTACACGTACGTACAGCGACCAGGGTGCAAGAAAGTAAATACGGCCATGTACGTACATACGGGCGGGGTCTCGAACGCCTACTCGCGCATACGTACGACCAGGGCTCGTGTACATGGTTGTGGCTGGGTCGGAACGGAGAAAGTGCGTCGTCGTCGTGTTCATGGGGAGGCAACGGAATGTGTCGTGTTCATCGGGAGGGAACGGAACGCATGTTGTTCATCGGCAGCCAACCGGCTTGGACGGAACACGCGATGGAAACGAGGCCTGGCGTACCGCAGAATGGCGGAAACGGCCTTGTGTTCGACCGGCCATGGTGGAAACGGGATCCTGTTCATCGGGAGGGGTCTGGCGTACCGCAAAATGGAGGAAACGGACCTCCTATGGTCGAAACGGGGTCCTGTTGATCGGGAGGGGTGTGGCGTACCGCAAAACGGAGGAAACGGACTTGTGTTGGAGCGCTACGGTCGAAACGGGGGTCCTGTTCATCGGGAGGGGTGTGGCATATCACAAAACGGGACTCCACGGGATACTGTTCATCTCCACCGTCGACCTCCTCCAGCCTCCACGGGCTACTGTTCATCCACCGTCGACCTCCTCCAGCCTCCACCTGGGACTGTTCATCCACGGGCTCCTGTTCATCCAGCCTCCACCGCGCGCTCCTCCACTGGCTACTGTTCAACCAGCCCTCTCCACGGGGCTCCTACTCAACCACCCCTCCACGGGCTACTGTTCATCCAGCCCTCCACTGGCTACTGTTTGACCAGCCCTCCATCGGCTACTGTTCAACCAGCCCTCCATGGGGTCCTGTTCATCCAGCCCTCCACGGGGTCCTCTTCATCCACCGGCTCGATCGATCGGGGTACTGTTCATCCAGCGGCAATGGCCTCTACTACCACGGGGTCCTGTTCATACAACCCCCACCGGGAACTGTTCATCCAAACCCCCCAACAACGCTCACTGTTCATCAAGGGAAGGAGGCAGCAGTGTTCGATCGACTTCAGTTAGCAGCAGTAGCGAAGGAATCACTCGGGTTCAGTTAACAGCAAGGGATCGATCGATCGCTCGGGTTCAGTAACGCGTAGCCTGCAGTGCAATCGCTCGAGTTCGGTTAGATCCCAACTCCTCACTCAGGTTCAGTTAGAGCGCAATGCCTCGCACACACGCGTGTACGTACGAGAGAAACGCGCATCGCTCGGCCCCCGACCACCCACCATAACCGGGAACTCCCCCGATATTTTCCTCGCCCTCGCTTCTACCACTGTTTTCTCCGTCATGGACGGCCCAAAGAATGTCATGCAGCTGCGTCTCCGGCTCGCCCAGGATGAAAAGCCCATTTTCTGTCATGATTTTTTGTCATAGAAATAGGAGCCCACCACATCTATGATGATACCGGGTTTTGTCACAATTGTTGTCATAGAAGTGTCATAAGTATGATAGAAAAAAATTTCGTTCGGCCCTAAATGTCACGGATGTATTTTTTTTTTGTAGTGAGGTGAGCTCTGTGAGCCTGGTTGTCAACTACACAGAAATGAACTACAGAGTATCTTTCAGAAGCCTGGGCCGAATATGAGCCAGATGCTCAGCATGATGAAGCCATTGCCTCAAGATGCTGAATATCCCAAGGAATTCTTCGTCAAAGACCTCGAGTACTTGCCCTGCATAGTGTATCACATTCTAAGGCGTACTCTATGGCCAATCAAGGGACATTCTTCTGAAGCCAAACTTGAAGGAACCATGAAGGCTTTGGTATTCTATATAGTCAATGGCATCAGATTCAATTCCCAGGATTTCTTCATCAGACAACTTGCTGCATCTGGGATTGATCTGTTTGGCTTGAAGTTTTATGCTCCATGGGTGATGCGCCTGATCAAACTCCATTCATCTGTTGACTATCAGCCCTCAGCGCGCAACCATCTTGTCTTTCTGCCTGAGGTTGATCTGTTTGTTGAAGTCATCTACCCTGAGCCTGCCAAACAACCCCTATATCTTCATAATGTTGATCGTCCAAGCTTCACGCAGCCAATAGAAGGAATTCATGTTCCCAATGCTGCCACTACTGCTTATCCTCTGGCTGGCAATATGCGTGAGCCCCATTGTGCCAACACTAAAGCCACTGCCAGTACAATCGCCCAAAGGCCTCGGAAGCGTTCTCGTGTACTCAATGATCGAGAACTTCTTGTGGCCTTACATCAGAAGCAGGACAAGCACCATGACTGGCTAAAGCGTCAGATGCAGAGTATCTTGGTGGATATCAATCACATCAGAAACTTGGCCACCAAGAACTCATCCGTTGCCCATGAAGCCTGTCGGCGGTCTTGGAAGAGTCTCACACTACTATGCCCTGAAGAAGATCTTTGCGAAGATGGCTTCACTTAGGGCTTCAAATTTGACTCCAGACCTCCACGCAATGCAAGCTGGCGCCGCACTCCATCAATAGAAGATTCTGAGTATTCATCTTCGGCTGCAACTGTTGTTGTAAGAGTCGTCGATGAAGAAGACGACGCCACTTCACCGACCATGGCTGCACTGCATCTCGACACTACACCAGGCCCTTCTGCACCACCGAACTCCAGCGTCGACCCTGCACCTTCATCTACTCCGGATGGGAACGAGTAGATACTCTATGTCTTCAAACCTTTTTGTTCATTGCTGACAAAAGAGGGAGAAGCATATGAGTTGATAGTCTTCAAGCGGGTCCTTATGGGTGGTTGCACTATTTTTTTGCCAAGTGTTTACAACTCTCGTCTTTTGATACATTTGGTTCTTTGGGTTGTAACACTTAAACTCGATGGTCGTCTGCTACTTTTTATGCTACTCTGTGATGCGATGATAAATCCCGCATGAAATCATTCCACAGACGTCCATTTTTATTATGCATTTCATTATCTTCGTTATAGCTTTATATGCATGATGAGTTGTCTTCATAAGTTGAAGAGGATCTCCACAAAGTAAAACCTGCCATGTGCATTTGCATTCAAAAGCAAACTACTTATATGCACATCTTCAGGGGAGCCTTTTGCTACTTATGAAGACAATGCCTTAATCCTTAAACTTTCACATACTTTTATCCCCGTTGAAAACTTCACAAGTTTGTCATCAATCACCAGAAAGGGGGAGATTGTAAGTGCATCTAGTGCCACACCTAGTTGGTTTTGGAGTATTAATGACAAACTTGGTTGAGGGACTAATGTGTTTTTGAGAATTGCAGGATAACACAGGTAGTAGTCCCACATTGATTCCGTTTACCTACCAGAGATGACCCCTAAAATGTGTGAAGACATTGAAGACAATGGTGGTATGTGAAGATATTCACGACGAAGATTATGACTTGAGAAGATATTCACGTGAAGACTATGGAGTGCGAAGACATAGTTGTTTTGTAGTTTCCTTTTCTTCTTTGTTGAGTCATAGGAACCACCGTACTGTTAAGTGGGGTCCAAGTGAACAAAGTCAGAGTGACTGATGTGATGCTCAACTAAATCCTATGTCTTCGAACGAAGACAATGAGAGCAAATCTTATCCAGAGCTAGATGAGTCAGTGCTACCTCTTGAGCACTGCGTTGGTTTTACCTTGAAGAGGAAAGGGTGATGCAGTAAAGTAGCGTAAGTATTTCCCTCAGTTTTTGAGAACCAAGGTATCAATCCAGTAGGAGACCACGCGCGAGTCCCACCCACCAACACAAACAAATAAGAACCTCACAACCAACGCGATAAAGGGGTTGTCAATCCCTTCACGGTCACTTACGAGAGTGAGATCTGATAGAGATGATAAGATAACATTTTTGGTATTTTTATGATAAAGATTAAAGGTAAAGATTGCAAAGTAAACAAAGATAGAAATAGCTTGTTGACGGGAGATTAATATGATGGAAAATAGACCCGGGGGCCATAGGTTTCACTAGTGGCTTCTCTCAAGAGCATAAGTATTACGGTGGGTAAACGAATTACTGTCGAGCAATTGATAGAATTGAGCATAGTTATGAGAATATCTAGGTATGATCATGTATATAGGCATCACGTCCGTGACAAGTAGACCGAAACGATTCTGCATCTACTACTATTACTCGACACATCGACCGCTATCCAGCATGCATCTAGAGTATTAAGTTCATAAGAACAGAGTAATGCTTTAAGCAAGATGACATGATGTAGAGGGATAAACTCATGCAATATGATATAAACCCGATCTTTTTATCCTCGATGGCAACAATACAATACGTGTTGTTTCCCCTACTGTCACTGGGATCGAGCATCGCAAGATCGAAACCAAAGCTAAGCACTTCTCCCATTGCAAGAAAGATCAATCTAGTAGGCCAAACCAAACTGATAATTCAAAGAGACTTGCAAAGATAACCAATCATACATAAAAGAATTCAGAGGAGATTCAAATATTGTTCATAGATAATCTTGATCATAAACCCACAATTCATCGGATCTCGACAAACACACCGCAATAGAAGAGTTACATCAAATACATCTCCAAGAGAATCGAGGAGAACTTTGTATTGAGATCCAAAGAGAGAGAAGAAGCCATCTAGCTAATAACTATGGACCCGAAGGTCTGAGGTAAACTACTCACACATCATCGGAGAGGCTATGATGTTGATGTAGAAGCCCTCCGTGATCAATGCCCCCTCTGGCGTAGCGCCGGAAAAGGCCCCAAGATGGGATCTCACGGGTACAGAAGGTTGCAGCGGTGGAAATAGGGTTTTTGCTCCGTCTCTGATGGTTTGGGAGTACGTAGGTATATATAGGAGGAAGAAGTAGGTCGGTGGAGCTACGAGGGGCCCACGAGGGTGGAGGGCGCGCCCAGGGGGTAGGCGCGCCCCTGCCTCATGGCCTCCTCGGTGATTTCTTGACGTCCACTCCAAGTCCTCTGGATCACGTTTGTTCCAAAAATAACTCTCCCGAAGGTTTCATTCCGTTTGGACTCCGTTTGATATTCCTTTTTTGCGGAACACTGAAATAGGAAAAAATAGCAATTTGGGCTGGGCCTCCGGTTAATAGGTTAGTCCCAAAAATAATATAAAAGTGTATAAATAAGCCCATTAAACATCCAAAACAGAATATATAATAGCATGGAGCAATCAAAACTTATAGATACGTTGGAGACGTATCAAGCATCCCCAAGCTTAATTCCTGCTTGTCCTCGAGTAGGTAAATGATAAAAACAGAATTTTTGATGCGGAATGCTACTTAGCATAATTTTCAATGTAATTCTCTTATTTGTGGTATGAATATTCAGATCCGAAAGATTCAAGATAAAAGTTTAGTATTGACATAAAAGTAATAATACTTCAAGCATACTAATAAAGCAATCATGTCTTCTCAAAATAACATGGCCAAAGAAAGTTATCCCTACAAAATCATATAGTCTGGCTATGCTCTATCTTCACCACACAAAGTATTTGAATCATGCACAACCCCGATGACAAGCCAAGCAATTGTTTCATACTTTTGATGTTCTCAAACTTTTTCAATCTTCACGCAATACATAAGCGTGAGCCATGGATATAGCACTATAGGTGGAATAGAATGGTGGTTGTGGAGAAGACAAAAAAGGGAAGATAGTCCCACATCAACTAGGCGTACCAACGGGCTATGGAGATGCCCATTAATAGATATCAATGTGAGTGAGTAGGGATTGCCATGCAATGGATGCACTAGAGCTATAAGTGTATGAAAGCTCAACAAAAGAAACTAAGTGGGTGTGCATCCAACTCGCTTGCTCACGAAGACCTAGGTCATTTTGAGGAAGCCCATCATTGGAATATACAAGCCAAGTTCTATATGTAAAATTCCCACTAGTATATGAAAGTGACAAAACAAGAGACTCTCTATCATAAAGATCATGGTGCTACTTTGAAGCACAAGTGTGGAAAAGGATAGTAGCATTGTCCCTTCTCTCTTTTCTCTCATCATTTTTTTGTTGGGCCTTTCTCTTCTTTTTTTATGGCCTCCTTTTTTTAGTCCGGAGTCTCATCCCGACTTGTGGGGGAATCATAGTCTCCATCATCCTTTCCTCACTTGGGACAATGCTCTAATAATGATGATCATCACACTTTTATTTACTTACAACTCAAGTATTACAACTCAGTACTTAGAACAAAATATGACTCTATATGAATGCCTTCGGCGGTGTACCGGGATATGCAATGAATCAAGAGTGAAATGTATGAAGATAATGAACGGTAGCTTTGCCACAAATACGATGTCAACTACATGATCATGCAAAGCAACATGACAATGATGGAGCGTGTCATAGTAAATGGAACGGTGATAAGTTGCATGGCAATATATCTCGGAATGGCTATGGAAATGCCACGATAGGTAGGTATGGTGGCTGTTTTGAGGAAGGTATATGGTGGGTGTATGATACCGGTGAAAAGTGCGCGGTATTAGAGAGGCTAGCAATGGTGGAAGGATAAGAGTGCATATAATCCATGGACTCAACATTAGTCATAAAGAACTCATATACTTGTTGCAAAAATCTATTAGTTATCAAAACAAAGTATTACGCGCATGCTCCTAGGGGGATAGATTGGTAGGAAAAGACCATCTCTCGTCCCCGACCGCCACTCATAAGGAAGACAATCAATAAATAAATCATGCTCCGACTTCATCACATAACGGTTCACCATACGTGCATGCTACGGGAATCACAAACTTTAACACAAGTATTTCTAAAATTCATGACCACTCAACTAGCATGACTCTAATATCACCATCTTCATATCTCAAAACAATTATCAAGTATCAAACTTCTCTTAGTATTCGACGCACTTATAAGAAAGTTTTTACTAGTCTTGGATGCCTATCATATTAGGACTAACTTCACAATTAAAGCAAATTACTGCTACCTCTTGAGCACTGCGTTGGTTTTCCCTTGAAGAGGAAAGGGTGATGCAGTAAAGTAGCGTAAGTATTTCCCTCAGTTTTTGAGAACCAAGGTATCAATCCAGTAGGAGACCACGCTCAAGTCCCACGCACCTACATAAACAAATAAGAACCTTGCAACCAACGCGATAAAGGGGTTGTCAATCCCTTCACGATCACTTACGAGAGTGGGATCTGATAGATATGATAAGATAATATTTTTGGTATTTTTATAATAAAGAGTAAATAAAGATGCAAAGTAAAATAAACGGCAATAGAAATAGCTAAGTGTTGGAAGATTAATATGATGGAAGATAGACCCGGGGGCCATAGGTTTCACTAGTGGCTTCTCTCAAGAACATAAGTATTACGGTGGGTAAACGAATTACTGTCGAGCAATTGATAGAATTGAGCATAGTTATGAGAATATATAGGTATGATCATGTATATAGGCATCACGTCCGTGACAAGTAGACCGAAACGATTCTGCATCTACTAATATTACTCCACACATCAACCGCTATCCAGCATGCATCTAGAGTATTAAATTCATAAGAACAGAGTAATGCTTTAAGTAAGATGACATGATGTAGAGGGATAAACTCATGCAATATGATATAAACCCCATCTTTTTATCCTCGATGGCAACAATACAATGCGTGTCGCTTCCCTTTCTGTCACTGGGATCGAGCACCGGAAGATTGAACCCAAAGCTAAGCACTTCTCCCATTGCAAGAAAGATCAATCTAGTAGGCCAAACCAAACTGATAATTCGAAAAGACTTGCAAGGATAACCAATCATACATAAAAGAATTCAGAGGAGATTCAAATATTGTTCATAGATAATCTTGATCATAAACCCACAATTCATCGGATCTCGACAAACACACCGCAAAAGAAGATTACATCGAATAGATCTCCAAGAAGATCAAGGAGAACTTTGTATTGAGATCCAAAGAGAGAGAAGAAGCCATCTAGCTAATAACTATGGACCCAAAGGTCTGAGGTAAACTACTCACACATCATCGGAGAGGCTATGGTGTTGATGTAGAAGCCCTCCGTGATCAATGCCCCCTCAGGCGGAGCACCGGAAAAGGCCCCAAGATGGGATCTCACGGGTACAGAAGGTTGCGGCAGTTGAAATAGGGTTTTTGCTCCGTTTGATATCCTTTTCCTTCTAAACACTGAAATAGGCAAAAAAACAGCAATTTGGGCTGGGCCTCCGGTTAATAGGTTAGTCCCAAAAAAATATAGAAGTGTATAATGAAGCCCATTAAACATCCAAAACAGAATATAATATAGCATGGAACAATAAAAAATTATAGATACGTTGGAGACGTATCAAGCATCCCCAAGCTTAATTCATGCTCGTCCTTGAGTAGGTAAATGATAAAAACAGAATTTTTGATGTGGAATGCTACTTAGCATAATTTTCAATGTAATTCTCTTATTTGTGGTATGAATATTCAGATCCGAAAGATTCAAGACAAAAGTTTAATATTGACATAAAAATAATAATACTTCAAGTATACTAACTAAGCAATTATGTCTTCTCAAAATAACATGGCCAAGGAAAGTTATCCCTAAAAAATCATATAGTCTGGCTATGCTCTATCTTCACCACACAAAATATTTAAATCATGCACAACCCCGATGACAAGCCAAGCAATTGTTTCATACTTTTGGTGTTCTCAAACTTTTTCAATCTTCATGCAATACATGAGCGTGAGCCATGGACATAGCACTATATGTGGAATAGAATGGTGGTTGTGGAGAAGACAAAAAAGGAGAAGATAGTCTCATATCAACTAGGCGTATCAACGGGCTATGGAGATGCCCATTAATAGATATCAATGTGAGTGAGTAGGGATTTCCATGCAACGGATGCACTAGAGCTATAAGTATATGAAAGCTCAACAAAAGAAACTAAGTGGGTGTGCATCCAACTCGCTTGCTCATGAAGACCTAGGGCATTTTGAGGAAGCCCATTATTGGAATATACAAGCCAAGTTCTATAATGAAAAATTTCCACTAGTATATGAAAGTGATATCATAGGAGACTCTCTATCATGAAGATCATGGTGCTACTTTGAAGCACAAGTGTGGAAAAAGGATAGTAGCATTGTCCCTTCTCTCTTTTTCTCTCATTTTTTGGGCCTTCTCTTTTTTTATATGACCTTTCTTTTTTTTTCTTTTTCGTCCGGAGTCTCATCCCGACTTGTGGGGGAATCATAGTCTCCATCATCCTTTCCTCACTTGGGACAATGCTCTAATAATAATGATCATCACACTTTCATTTACTTACAACTCAAGAATTACAACTCAATACTTAGAACAAAATATGACTCTATGTGAATGCCTCCGGCGGTGTACCGGGATATGCAATGAATCAAGAGTGACATGTATGAAAGAATCATGAACGGTGGCTTTGCCACAGATACGATGTCAACAACATGATCATGCAAAGCAATTATGACAATGATCAAGCGTGTCATAGTAAACGAAACGGTGGTAAGATGCATGGAAATATATCTCAGAATGGCTATGGAAATGCCATGATAGGTAGGTATGGTGGCTGTTTTGAGGAAGGTATATGGTGGGTGTATGATACCGGCGAAAAGTGCACGGTATTAGAGAGGCTAGCAATGGTGGAAGGATGAGAGTGCGTATAATCCATGGACTCAACATTAGTCATAAAGAACTCATATACTTGTTGCAAAAATCTACAAGTTATCAAAGCAAAGTATTACGCGCATGCTCCTAGGGGGATAGATTGGTAGGAAAAGACCATCGCTCGTCCCCGACCGCCACTCCTAAGGAAGACAATCAATAAATAAATCATGCTCCGACTTCATCACATAACGGTTCACCATACGTGCATGGTACGGGAATCACAAACTATAACACAAGTATTTCTCAAATTCATAACCACTCAACTAGCATGACTCTAATATCACCATCTTCATATCTCAAAACAATTATCAAGCATCAAACTTCTCATAGTATTCAACACACTCATATTTTTTTATACTAATCTTGGGTGCCTATTATATTAGGACCAATTTTTATGATTAAAGCAAATTACCATGCTGTTTTGTAGGACTCTCAAAATAATATAAGTGAAGCATGAGAGAACACTAGTTTCTATAAAACAAATCCACCACCGTGCTCTAAAAGATATAAGTGAAGCACTAGAGCAAAAACTATATAGCTCAAAAGATATAAGAGAAGCACATAGAGTATTCTAATAAATTCTGAATCATGTGTGTCTCTCTCAAAAGGTGTGTACAACAAGGATGATTGTGTTAAACTAAAAATCAAAGACTCAAATCATACAAGACGCTCCAAGCAAAACACATATCATGTGGTGAATAAAAATATAGCTCCAAGTAAAGTTACCGATGGACGAAGACGAAAGAGGGGATGCCTTCCGGGGCATCCCCAAGCTTTGGCTTTTTGGTGTCCTTAGATTACCTTGGGGTGCCATGGGCATACCCAAGCTTAGGATCTTGCCACTCCTTGTTCCATAATCCATCAAATCTTTACCCAAAACATGAAAACTTCACAACACAAAACTCAACAGAAAATCTCGTGAGCTCCGTTAGCGAAAGAAAACAAAACATCACTTCAAGTTACTGTATTGAACTCATTCTTCATTTATATTGGTGTTAAACCTACTGTATTCCAACTTCTCTATGGTTTATAAACTCTTTTACTAGCCATAGATTCATCAAAATAAGCAAACAACACAAGAAAAACAGAATCTGTCAAAAACAGAACAGTCTGTAGTAATCTGTAACTAACGCAAACTTATGGAACTCAAAAAATTCTACCAAAACAGGAAGACCTAGACAATTTGTTTATTTATCCACTGCAATTGGAATCAGTATTTTATCACGTTCTGGTGATTTTAAACAATTGTTTTCGTGAACAAAAAGTTTCTGTAATTTTCAGCAAGATCAAATAAGTATAATCCAAGAAAATCCTATAGGTTTAACTTGGCACAAACACTAATTAAAACATAAAACCAAATCTAACCAGAGGCTAGATCAAATATTTATTCCTAAACAGAAGAAAAAAGCAAAAAACTAAAATAAAATTGAGTTGCCTCCCAACAAGCGCTATCGTTTAACGCCCCTAGCTAGGCATAAAAGCAAGGATAGATCTAGGTATTGCCATCTTTGGTTGGCAATCCATAAGTAGCTCTCATAATAGATTCATATGGTAATTTTATTTTATTTATAGGAAAGTGTTCCATACCTTTCCTTAATGGAAATTGGAATCTAATATTCCCTTCCTTCATATTAATAATTGCACCAATCGTTCTAAGGAAAGGTCTACCAAGAATAATAGGACATGAAGGATTGCAATCTATGTCAAGAACAATGAAATCTACGGGCACATAGTTCTTATTTGCGTCAATAAGAACATCATTAATTCTTCCCATAGGTTTCTTAATAGTGGAATCCGCAAGGTGCAAGTTTAAAGAACAATCATCAAATTCACGGAATCCTAGCAAATCACACAAGGTTTTTGGAATCGTGGAAACACTAGCACCCAAATCACGCAAAGCATAGCATTCATGATCTTTAATTCTAATTTTAATAGTAGGTTCCCACTCATCATAAAGTTTTCTAGGGATAGAAACTTCCAACTCAAGTTTTTCTTCATAAGATTGCATCAAAGCATCAACGATATGTTTAGTGAAAGCTTTATTTTGACAATAAGCACGAGGAGAATTTAGCACGGATTGCAACAAGGAAAAACAATCTATCAAAGAGCAATTATCATAATTAAATTCCTTGAAATCCAAAATAGTGGGTTCATTAATATCTAAAGTTTTGATCTCTTCAATCCCACTTTTACCAATTTTTGCATCAAGATCTAAAAACTCCGAATTTTTGGGACGCCTTCTAGGTAAAGGTGACTCATCTCCAGTCCCATCATTATCAAGATTCATATTGCAAAACAAAGATTTAATAGGAGACACATCAATAAATTTTAGATCTTCATCTTTTTTTCATAGAAACTAGAAGAACACGCTTTCACAAAGCAATCTTTCTTAGCACGCATCCTAGCGGTTCTTTCTTTGCACTCATCAACGGAAATTCTCATGGCTTTGAGAGACTCATTGATGTCATGCTTAGGTGCAATAGATCTAAGTTTCAAAGAATCAACATCAAGAGAAATTCTATCAATGTTCCTAGCCAATTCATCAACCTTAAGCAATTTTTCTTCAAGCAAAGCATTGAAATTCTTTTGCGAATTCATAAATTCCTTAACACTAGTCTCAAATTATGAGGGCATATTATTAAAATTTCCATAGGAATTGTTGTAGGAATTACCATAATTATTAGAGGAATTACTAGGGAACGGCCTAGGATTAAAGTTTCCTCTATACGCGTTGTTACCAAAATTATTCCTACCAACAAAATTCACATCCATAGATTCATTATTATTCTCAATCAAGGTAGACAAAGGCACATCATTAGGATCAGAGGAAACACTCTTATTAGCAAACAATTTCATAAGTTCATCCATCTCTCCACTCAAAACATTAATTTCTTCTATCGCATGCACCTTTTTACTAGTAGATCTTTCGGTGTGTCATTGAGAATAATTAACCATAATATTGTCTAGGAGTTTAGTAGCTTCTCCTAAAGTGATTTCCATAAAAGTGCCGCCCGCGGCCGAATCTAAAAGATTTCTAGAAGCAAAATTCAATCCGGCATAAAAAAAATTGTATAATCATCCAGAGATTCAAACCATGTGTAGGGCAATTACGTATCATTAATTTCATCCTCTCCCAAGCTTGTGCAATACGTTCATGATCAAGTTGCTTAAAATTCATGATATCGTTTCTAAGAGAGATGATTTTTGCGGGAGGAAAATACTTAGAGATAAAAGCATCTTTGCACTTATTCCATGAATCAATACTATTTTTAGGCAAAGACGAAAACCAAGCTTTAGCACGATCTCTAAGCGAAAAAGGAAATAGCTTCAATTTAACAATATCATTGTCCACATCTTTCTTATTTTGCATATCACACAAATCAACAAACCTATTTAGATGGGTAGCGGCATCTTCACTAGGAAGGCCGGCGAATTGATCTTTCATGACAAGATTCAACAAAGCAGCATTCATTTCAAAAGATTCAGCTTCGGTAAGAGGAGAAACCGGCTAAGAAAATCATTGTTGTTGGTATTGGTAGAGTCACACAATTTAGTATTGTCTTGAGCCATCGTGACAAGCAAGCAATCCAACACACGAGCAAACAAGAAGCAAGCGAAAAAGAGGCGAACGGAAAAAGAGAGGGCGAATAAAACGACAAGGGTGAAGTGGGGGAGAGGAAAACGAGAGGCAAATGAAAAATAATGTAATGCGAGGGATAAGAGTTTGTGATGGGTACTTGGTATGTCTTGACTTGTGCGTAGACTCCCCGGCAACGGCGCTAGACATCCTTCTTGCTACCTCTTGAGCATTGTGTTGGTTTTCCCTTGAAGAGGAAAGGTGATGCAGTAAAGTAACGTAAGTATTTCCCTCAGTTTTTGAGAACCAAGTATCAATCCAGTAGGAGACCACGCTCGAGTCCCACGCACCTACACAAACAAATAAGAACCTCGCAACCAACGCGATAAAGGGGTTGTCAATCCCTTCACGGTCACTTGCGAGAGTGAGATCTGATAGATATGATAAGATAATATTTTTGGTATTTTTACAATAAAGAGTAAATAAAGATGCAAAGTAAAATAACGGCAATAGAAATAGCTAAGTGTTGGAAGATTAATATGATGGAAGATAGACCCGGGGGCCATAGGTTTCACTAGTCGCTTCTCTCAAGAGCATAAGTATTACTGTGGGTAAACGAATTACTGTCGAGCAATTGATAGAATTGAGCATAGTTATGAGAATATCTAGGTATGATCATGTATATAGGCATCACGTCCGTGACAAGTAGACCGAAATGATTCTGCATCTACTACTATTACTCCACACATCGACCGCTATCCAGCATGCATCTAGACTATTAAGTTCATAAGAACAGAGTAATGCTTTAAGTAAGATGACATGATGTAGAGGGTAAACTCATGCAATATGATATAAACCCCATCTTTTTATCCTCGATGGCAACAATACAATACATGTCATTTCCCTTTCTGTCACTGGGATCGAGCACCGCAAGATTGAACCCAAAGCTAAGCACTTCTCCCATTGCAAGAAAGATCAATCTACTAGGCCAAACCAAACTGATAATTCGAAGAGACTTGCAAAGATAACCAATCATACATAAAAGAATTCAGAGGAGATTCAAATATTGTTCATAGATAATCTTGATCATAAACCTACAATTCATCGGATCTCGACAAACACACCGCAAAAGAAGATTACATCGAATAGATCTCCAAGAAGATCAAGGAGAACTTTGTATTGAGATCCAAAGAGAGAAAAGAAGCCATCTAGCTAATAACTATGGACCAGAAGGTTTGAGGTAAACTACTCACACATCGTCGGAGAGGCTATGGTGTTGATGTAGAAGCCCTCCGTGATCAATGCCCCCTCCGCCGGAGCGCCGGAAAAGGCCCCAATATGGGATCTCACGGGTACAGAAGGTTGCGGCGGTGGAAATAGGGTTTTTGCTCCGTTTGATATCCTTTTCCTTCGAAACACTGAAATAGGCAAAAAAACAGCAATTTGGGCTGGGCCTCCGGTTAATAGGTTAGTCCCAAAAATAATATAAAAGTGTATAATAAAGCCCATTAAACATCCAAAACAGAATATAATATAGCATAGAACAACAAAAAATTATAGATATGTTGGAGACGTATCAATTACCATGCTGTTTTGTAGGACTCTCAAAATAATATAAGTGAAGCATGAGAGAACAATAGTTTCTATAAAACAAACCACCACCGTGCTCTAAAAGATATAAGTGAAGCACTAGAGCAAAAAATCTATATAGCTCAAAAGATATAAGTGAAGCACATAGAGTATTCTAATAAATTCTGAATCATGTGTGTCTCTCTCAAAAGGTGTGTACAGCGAGGATGATTGTGGTAAACTAAAAGCAAAGACTCAAATTATACAAGACGCACCAAGCAAAACACTTATCATGTGGTGAATAAAAATATAGCTCCAAGTAAAGTTACCGATGGACGAAGACGAAAGAGGGGATGCCTTCCGGGGCATCCCGAAGCTTTGGCTTTTTGGTGTCATTAGATTTACCTTAGGGTGCCTTGGGCATCCCCAATCTTAGGCTCTTGCCACTCCTTGTTCCATAATCCATCAAATCCTTACCCAAAACTTGAAAACTTCACAACATAAAACTTAACAGAAAATCTCATGAGCTCCGTTAGCGAAATAAAACAAAACACTACTTCAAGGTACTGTAATGAACTCATTATTTATTTATATTGGTGTTAAAACTACTGTATTCCAACTTCTCTATGGTTTATAAACTCTTTTACTAGCCATAGATTCATCAAAATAAGCAAACAACACGCGAAAAACAGAATTTGTCAAAAACAGAACAGTCTGTAGTAATCTGTATCTAACGCAAACTTCTGGAACTCAAAAAAATCTACCAAAATAGGTCGACCTAGATAATTTGTTTATTGATCTACTGCAATTGGAATCAGTAATTTATCACGTTCTTGTGATTTTTAACAATTGTTTTTGTGAACATAAAGTTTCTGGAATTTTCAGCAAGATCAAATAACTATCATCCAAGAAGATCTTATAGGTTTCACTTGGCACAAACACTAATTAAAACACAAAAACAAATCTAACCAGAAGCTAGATGGATTATTTATTACTAAACAGAACCAAAAAGCAAAAAAAACTAAAATAAAATTGGGTTGCCTCCCAACAAGCGCTATCGTTTAACGCCCCTAGCTAGGCATAAAAGCGAGGATAGATCTAGGTATTGCCATCTTTGGCATTGGGAAAGAAAAGAGAAAATTTATTATCTATAGCATTTATCTTTCTATTTTGAGAAAGCACGTGGCCATTAATGGTGGAAGAAAGATTAAGCACACTACGGAAATTTGCATCTAAGCTAGCCTTCATCTCTTTGATAATTTCGTTTTGGTAAAAGCACAAAAGAGAGGTGGATTCAACCTTCTCACTCATGGGGTGCCCAAATATAGTTTTCATCTTTTCATAGGTATCTATGGGGTCCCCTTCAAGAAAACCCTCTTCAAAAAGAGAATCTAAAACTTGCTTTAACGAAACGGGCAACCCACCATAAAAGCTTTTTAGGTATATCTCAATTTGATATTGGGGTACATAACTAGCTCGAATCCTTAAAAGCCTATCCCAAGCATCTTTCAAAGACTCGTCAAGTAAATAACGAAAAAATTTGGGATCATCTTCATCAAAATTATTCAAACCCTCATTGATAACCCCGGTAGGTCTTTCCATAGCATCATTATTTATGAGCTTAGAGAGGACAGAGGGGCTATCCAAAGTATTAAAACCCTGGAGATAGCCCTTAGCCCTTTTTGATTCGGCCATGGCACAAGAATAGCAATGGGAAAGAGGCGAACGGAAAGAGAGGGCGAATAAAACGGCAAGGGTGAAGTGGGGGTGAGGAAAACGAGAGGCAAATGGCAAATAATGTAATGCGAGGGATAAGAGTTTGTGATGGGTACTTGGTATGTCTTCACTTGTGCGTAGACTCCCCGGCAACGGCGCCAGAAATCCTTCTTGCTACCTCTTGAGCACTGTGTTGGTTTTCCCTTGAAGAGGAAAGGTGATGCAGTAAAGTAGCGTAAGTATTTCCCTCAGTTTTTGAGAACCAAGGTATCAATCCAGTAGGAGACCAAACGCGAGTCCCACGCACCTACACAAACAAATAAGAACCTCGCAACCAACGCGATAAAGGGGTTGTCAATCCCTTCACGGTCACTTATGAGAGTGAGATCTGATAGCGATGATAAGATAATATTTTTGGTATTTTTATGATAAAGATTAAAAGTAAAGATTGCAAAGTAAAGAAAGATAGAAATAGCTTGTTGACGGGAGATTAATATGATGGAGAATAGACCCGGGGGCCATAGGTTTCACTAGTGGCTTCTCTCAAGATAGCATAAGTATTACGGTGGGTAAACAAATTATTGTCGAGCAATTGATAGAATTGAGCATAGTTATGAGAATATCTAGGTATGATCATGTATATAGGCACCACGTCCGTGACAAGTAGACCAACTCCTGCCTGCATCTACTACTATTACTCCACACATCGACCGCTATCCAGCATGCATCTAGAGTATTAAGTTCATAAGAACAGAGTAATGCTTTAAGCAAGATGACATGATGTAGAGGGATAAACTCATACGATATGATATAAAACCCATCTTTTTATCCTCGATGGCAACAATACAATACGTGTCGTTTCCCCTACTGTCACTGGGATCGAGCACCGCAAGATTGAACCCAAAGCTAAGCACTTCTCCCATTGCAAGAAAGATCAATCTAGTAGGCCAAACCAAACTGATAATTCGAAGAGACTTGCAAACATAACCAATCATACATAAAAGAATTCAGAGGAGATTCAAATATTGTTCATAGATAATCTTGATCATAAACCCACAATTCATCGGATCTCGACAAACACACCGCAAAAGAAGAGTAACATCAAATAGATCTCCAAGAGAATCGAGGAGAACTTTGTATTGAGATCCAAAGAGAGAGAAGAATCCATATAGCTAATAACTATGGACCTGAAGGTCTGAGGTAAATTACTCACACATCATCGGAGAGGCTATGGAGTTGATGTAGAAGCCCTCCGTGATCAATGCCCCCTCCGGCGGAGCGCCGAAAAAGGCCCCAAGATGGGATCTCATGGGTACAGAAGGTTGCGGAGGTGGAAATAGGGTTTTTGCTCCGTCTCTGATGGTTTGGGAGTACGTAGGTATATATAGGAGGAAGAAGTAGGTCGGTGGAGCTACGAGGGGCCCATGAGGGTGGAGGGCGCGCCCAGGGGGGTAGGCGCGCCCCCTGCCTCGTGGCCTCCTCGGTGATTTCTTGACGTCCACTCCAAGTCCTCTGGATCACGTTTGTTCCAAAAATAACTCTCCCGAAGGTTTCATTCCGTTTGGACTCCGTTTGATATTCCTTTTCTGCGAAACACTGAAATAGGCAAAAAAACAGCAATTTGGGCTGGGTCTCCGGTTAATAGGTTAGTCCCAAAAATAATATAAAAGTATGTAAATAAGCCCATTAAACATCCAAAACAGAGTATATAATAGCATGGAGCAATATAAAATTATAGATACGTTGGAGACGTATCAGTCAGCTTTACTTGTAGCCCAAGTCAAGCTGTCGCGTGTGTTTGAAATCTGACCGTTGGACACGTGTCAGTTCGTTAGTGACCCAGGGTCATTTCGGACAAATAAGGTCGGGTTGCCTCCTGGCTATAAATAGCCCACCCCCTACACCATAAATTGGTGGCTGCTCAGAGTTAGTGCACGGCTTTTGTCGTTTGAGAGCAACCCACCTCCGAAGCATTTGAGAGAGAGATCCTTGCGAGGACAACGCCCAAAACACCCAGAGCCAAAGAGTGTTAGGCATCACTGAAGTATTTCTGTCCGTGTGATCTGAAGACTTGTTACACTTGAGGATTGTGAATCCTCCAGCCGGTTAGGCGTCACGTTCTGAGCATCCAAGAGTCATTGTGGATTGCCGGTGAACGGAGTCTGTGAAATTTTGGAAGTCTACCTTGAAGACTTACCAGAGTGATTGGGCGAGGACTAAGTGTTCTTAGCTCAAGGGGAATAAGGTGAAGACGCGGTCTTCTGAGTTAAATCTCAGTCTCCCTAACCAGACGTATAGTTGTCACAGCAACTGGAACTGGTCCAACAAATCCTTGTCCTCTCCAAGCAACTGGTTCTATCTCATACCTCTCTTTGCTTACAGTTTGTCTTCGTGAAGTCATTGCCTGCTTGCATGATCTGATTGACTTCACTGTGTGAAGACTGTTATTGGTTGGCTCCATACTTCTTCCATCCTGATCCATACTACCTAGCTGCTAATAGTCTTCGTGCTTTCACTTTATTACTTACTTGACTATGGCTTGTCTAGTGTAGTCTACCTTCCGCTGCATATCAATAGGTTCATTTCTACTGTTTGTCTTCAAAGCCCCCGTGTTTTGAAGACTTCCATAAAAATCACATATTCACCCCCCCTCTAGTCAATAACTAGCACTTTCAGAGGGGGGCCGCGCCCCCTCCCCTAGTCCAATTCGGTTTGGGCAAGGGGGGGGCCTTGATACGTCTCCAACGTATCTATAATTTATGAAGTATTCATGCTATTATATTATCCATCTTAGATGTTTTATATGCATTTAATGATATTTTATATGATTTTTGGGACTAACCTATTAACCTAGAGCCCAGTGTCAGTTTCTGTTTTTTTCCTTGTTTTTGAGTTTTACAGAAAAGGACTACCAAACGGAGTCCAATTGATGTGCCAATTTTTGATGATTTTTTCTGGACCAAAAGAAGCCCACGGAGTAAAAGAGTTGGGCCAGGAGAGTCCCAGGCTGCCCACGAGGGTGGGGGGCGCCCACCCCCTGGGCATGGGCCCCTGCCTCGTGGGCAACCCGGAGACCCCCCTGACGTGAGACCTACGCCAAAAAATCCTATAAATACTGAAACCTCCAGAGAACAGAATAGATCGGGAGTTCCGCCACCGCAAGCCTCTGTAGCCACCAAAAACCAATCGGGACCCTGTTTCGGCACCCTGCCGGAGGGGGGGATCCCTCACCGGTGGCCATCTTCATCATCCCGGCACTCTCCATGACGAGGAGGGAGTAGTTCACTCTCGGGGCTGAGGGTATGTACCAGTAGCTATGTGTTTGATCTCTCTCTCTCGTGTTCTTGAGGTGATACGATCTTGATGTATCGCGAGCTTTGCTATTGTAGTTGGATCTTATGATGTTTCTCCCCCTCTACTCTCTTGTAATGGATTGAGTTTTCCCTTTGAAGTTATCTTATCGGATTGAGTCTTTAAGGATTTGAGAACACTTGATGTATGTCTTGCCGTGCTTATCTGTGGTGATAATGGGATATCACGTGATCCACTTGATGTATGTTTTGGTGATCAACTTGCGGGTTCCGCCCATGAACCTATGCATAGGGGTTGGCACACGTTTTCGTCTTGACTCTCTGGTAGAAACTTTGGGGCGCTCTTTGAAGTTCTTTGTGTTGGTTGAATAGATGAATATGAGATTGTGTGATGCATGTCGTATAATCATACCCACGGATACTTGAGGTGACATTGGAGTATCTAGGTGACATTAGGGTTTTGGTTGATTTGTGTCTTAAGGTGTTATTGTAGTACGAACTCTATGATAGATCGAACAGAAAGAATAGCTTCATGTTATTTTACTACGGACTCTTGAATAGATCGATCAGAAAGGATAGCTTTGAGGTGGTTTCGTACCCTACAATAATCTCTTCGTTTGTTCTCCGCTATTAGTGACTTTGGAGTGACTCTTTGTTGCATGTTGAGGGATAGTTATATGATCCAAGTATGTTATTATTGTTGAGAGAATTTGCACTAGTGAAAGTATGAACCCTAGGCCTTGTTTCCTAGCATTGCAATACCGTTTACGCTCACTTTTATTACTTTCTACCTTGCTGTTTTTATATTTTCAGTTTACAAAAACCTATATCTACCATCCATATTGCACTTGTATCACCATCTCTTCGCCGAACTAGTGCACCTATACAATTTACCATTGTATTGGGTGTGTTGGGGACACAAGAGACTCTTTGTTATTTGCATGCAGGGTTGTTTGAGAGAGACCATCTTCATCCTACACCTCCCACGGATTAATAAACCTTAGGTCATCCACTTGAGGGAAATTTGCTACTGTCCTACAAACCTCTGCACTTGGAGGCCCAACAACGTCTACAAGGAGAAGGTTGCGTAGTAGACATCAAGCTCTTTTCTGGCGCCGTTGCCAGGGAGGCTAGGTAAGCGGCACTCACACCCCGTCAACTAAGCTCTTTTCTGGCGCCGTTGCCGGGGAGGTGAGTGCTTGAAGGTACATCTTTAGATCTTGCAATCAGATCTTTTTGTTTCTTGTTTTATCACTAGTTAGTTTATAAAAGAAAACTACAAAAAATGGAATTGAGTTTGCCTCATACGCTTCATCTTTTTAATATCTTTCGGGAGTATGATGGAAAGGAAAATTGTGCTCAAGTGCTAGAAGAAGAAATCTATAGAATGTTTGGCACTAAATCTTTGTATGATGAGCAAGATTGCAATGTTGTTAGTATGAATTCTATGAATATCCATGATGCTAATGATATGCAAAGCCACAAGCTTGGGGAAGCTATGTTTGATGAAGATGATATTTTTTGACCCCAAGCTTTGATGAGCAAATTTACTATGATGAAAGCATGCCTCCTATCTATGATAATTATTGTGATGACACGTACGCTATAAAGAATAATGATAACCATGAAACTTGTCATCTCGATCTTAATTTTCAATCACATGGTAGTTATTTTGTTGAGTTTGCTCCCACTACTATTGATGAGAATAAATTTGCTTATGTGGAGAGTAGTAAAATTTCTATGCAAGTAGATCATGAAAAGAATGCTTTATGTGCTGGTTATATGGTTGAATTCATTCATGATGCTACTGAAAATTATTATGAGAGAGGATCATATGCTTCTACATATTGCAATAATATCAAGTTTCCTCTCTATGTGCTTAAAGTTTTAAAGTTATGCTTGTTTTGCCTTCCTATGCTAGTTGATTATTGTTGCCATAAGTTGTTTGCTCACAAAATCCCTATGCATAGGAAGTGGGTTAGACTTAAATGTGCTAGTCGTATTCTTCATGATGCTCTCTTTATGTTTCAATTCTTATCTTTTATGTGAGCATCATTGAAATCATCATGCCTAGCTAGGGGCGTTAAACGTTAGCGCTTGTTGGGAGGCAACCCAATTTTATTTTTGTTTCTTGCTTTTTGGTTCTGTTTAGTAATAAATATTTGATCTAGCCTCTGGTTAGATGTAGTTTTATGTTTTAATTAGTGTTTGTGCCAAGTAAGACCTATAGGATCTTCTTGGATGATAGTTATTTGATCTTGCTGAAAATTCCAGAAATTTTCTGTTCACGAAAACAATTGTTAAAAATCACCAGAACGTGATAAAATACTGATTCCAATTGCAGTAGATCAATAAACAAATTATCTAGGTCGTCCTATTTTGGTGGATTTTTTTCAGTTCCAGAAGTTTGCGTTAGTTACAGATTACTACATACTGTTCTGTTTTTGACAGATTCTGTTTTTCGTGTGTTGTTTGCTTATTTTGATGAATCTATGGCTAGTAAAATAGTTTATAAACCATAGAGAAGTTGGAATACAGTATATTTAACACCAATACAAATAAAGAATGAGTTCATTACAGTACCTTGAAGTGGTGTTTTGTTTTCTTTCGCTAACGGAGCTCACGAGATTTTCTGTTAAGTTTTGTGTTGTGAAGTTTTCAAGTTTTGGGTAAAGAATCGATGGGCTATGGAATAAGGAGTGGCAATATCCTAAGCTTGGGGATGCCCAAGGCACCCCAAGGTAATATTCAAGGACAACCAAAAGCCTAAGCTCTGGGATGCCCCGGATGGCATCCCCTCTTTCATCTTTGTTCATCGGTAACTTTACTTGAAGCTATATTTTTATTCACCACATGATATGTGTTTTGCTTGGAGTGTCATGTCATTTTATTTTGTTTTGCTTGCTGTTTGAATAAAGTACCAAGATCTGAAATTCTTAAAATGGGAGAGAGTCTTCACATAGTTACATAATTATTTAACTACTCATTGATCTTCACTTATATCTTTTTGGAGTAGTTTGTCATTTACTCATGTGCTTCACTTATATCCTATGAGTGAATTGTTGAATAATTTGAATGTCATAAATCTGAAATTATATATGTTTCATATGCTTATCCCATGGGGGGCAATGCCTTCACATATAAGAAGTAGAGGTGGTAAATTTTTTGAAGGTCAGCAAACATTGTATTGGTCACTTGAACAATTCATGAAAGAATATTGAAGGAAGAGAGATTTCACATATAAATATACTATCTTGGACATCTTCTATGATTGTGAGCCCCATTAATTATTTTCAAACCTGAGCAAATTAGTTGAAGTTGGACAAGGAAGACAACATAATGAGTTCTGCTTGGGTATATTTGTATAGAAGTTATATTGTTATGGATCCTCTAACATGTGGTGCTTGCTATTTAGAATCCTTTGCTAGCCAAAATATCTGTACTAAGCGGGAATACTGCTTGTGCATCCAAATTCCTTGAACCAAGTTTCTTCCATGAGTGTCCATCATATCTACCTATATGCGGTATTTACCTGCCGTTCCAAGTAAATTTGCATGTGCCAAACTCTAAACCTTCAAATAATAATCGGTTTTGTATGCCCGAATCGCTCATGTAGCAACTAGGGGCTGTCAGTATCTTCCATGCTAGGTGGGTTATTCTCACGATGAGTGGACTCCGCTCATCATTCACGAGAAAATGGCTGGTAACTGGGATGCCCAGTCCTATGATCAAAAGATCAAAAAAAATCACAAATAATTTATACAAAACTCCCCCAGGAATGTTGATAGTTGGACGGCACCCGTTGTTTCGAACAAGCCGTGGAGTGTGAATGTTGGTGGAGGGGGAGTAAAAACTTTACCTTTCTGCGCGGGAACCGCCTATAATGTATGTAGTATGGAAGATATTGGGAACTCTTGGTCTTTATGTTGACAATGAAAGCATACCTCTCAAAATTATTTTCATCTCTGTTTTTGCTTTGAGCTTTGGCACCTCTGCAAATCCCTGCTTCCCTCTGCGAAGGGCCTATCTTTTACTCTTATGCAAGAGTCAGTAGTATTCCTTCTCATTCCAACCTACTCTTTAGTTGGCAAGCATCATGTGATGGAAAGATCTGAGCATATATGGCCATTCAAATATATTTGATCATGAATTATTATTGTTGACAATTATCTATATGATAAATAAGTTGGGAGGCGAAACATTAAGCCCCTATCTTTCTCTGTGTTCGATGAATTCTATTTGTTCTAAAAATATGCTTTGAGTGGTAGCAATCATGGAAGACTATATGATAGTTGAGTATGTGGGATTTACTAAATCAAAGCTCTTACATAGACCCTTCCTGAAAATAAGATGAATTGCAATTGTTTGATGACTGAGAACTGTTTGTTAGTTTTCAAGAAAGTTTATGGTCTATACTTTAACATGTGAATAGCTTGTTACTTGATCATGAGAAGCCTTATGTTATGAGCTACTGTTATGACATATAATGATGCTAGAAAAGGTGATTGAAATTATCATTGATCAAACTTGTGCACCTGCTAGCATTCACACTTCATAAATTATTTCTTTTATCATTTACCTACTCGAGGACGAGCATGAATTAAGCTTGGGGATGCTGATACGTCTCCAACGTATCTATAATTTATGAAGTATTCATGCTATTATATTATCCATCTTAGATGTTTTATATGCATTTAATGATATTTTATATGATTTTTGGGACTAACCTAGTAACCTAGAGCCCAGTGCCAGTTTTTATTTTTTCCTTGTTTTTGAGTTTTACATAAAAGGAATACCAAACGGAGACCAATTGACGTGCCAATTTTTGATGATTTTTCTGGACCAAAAGAAGCCCCGGAGTAAAAGAGTTGGGCCAAGAGAGTCCCAGGCTGCCCACGAGGGTGGGGGGCGCGCCCACCCCCTGGGCGTGGGCCCCTACCTCGTGGACAACCCGGAGACCCCCCTGACGTGAGACCTATGCCAAAAAATCCTATAAATACTGAAACCTCCAGAGAACAGAATAGATGGGGAGTTCCGCCGCCGCAAGCCTCTGTAGCCACCAAAAACCAATCGGGACCCTGTTCCGGCACCCTGCCGGAGGGGGGTCCCTCATCGGTGGCCATCTTCATCATCCCGGCGCTCTCCATGACGAGGAGGAAGTAGTTCACCCTCGGGGCTGAGGGTATGTACCAGTAGCTATGTGTTTGATCTCTCTCTCTCTCTCGTGTTCTTGAGGTGATACGATCTTGATGTATCACGAGCTTTGCTATTGTAGTTGGATCTTATGATGTTTCCCCCCCTCTACTCTCTTGTAATGGATTGAGTTATCCCTTTGAAGTTATCTTATCGGATTGAGTCTTTAAGGATTTGAGAACACTTGATGTATGTCTTGCCGTGCTTATCTGTGGTGATAATGGGATATCACGTGATCCACTTGATGTATGTTTTGGTGATCAACTTGCGGGTTCCGCCCATGAACCTATGCATAGGGGTTGGCACACGTTTTCGTCTTGACTCTCCGGTAGAAACTTTGGGGCACTCTTTGAAGTTCTTTGTGTTGGTTGAATAGATGAATATGAGATTGTGTGATGCATATCGTATAATCATACCCATGGATACTTGAGGTGACATTGGAGTATCTAGGTGACATTAGGGTTTTGGTTGATTTGTGTCTTAAGGTGTTATTCTAGTACGAACTCTATGATAGATCGAACGGAAAGAATAGCTTCATGTTATTTTACTACGGACTCTTGAATAGATCGATCAGAAAGGATAGCTTTGAGGTGGTTTCATACCCTACAATAATCTCTTCGTTTGTTCTCCGCTATTAGTGACTTTGGAGTGACTCTTTGTTGCATGTTGAGGGATAGTTATATGATCCAAGTATGTTATTATTGTTGATAGAATTTGCACTAGTGAAAGTATGAACCCTAGGCCTTGTTTCCTAGCATTGCAATACCATTTACGCTAACTTTTATTACTTGCTACCTTGCTGTTTTTACATTTTCAGATTACAAAAACCTATATCTACCATCCATATTGCACTTGTATCACCATCTCTTCGCCGAACTAGTGTACTTATACAATTTACCATTGTATTGGGTGTGTTGGGGACACAAGAGACTCTTTGTTATTTGCTTGCAGGGTTGTTTGAGAGAGACCATCTTCATCCTACACCTCCCACGGATTGATAAACCTTAGGTCATCCACTTGAGGGAAATTTGCTACTGTCCTACAAACCTCTGCACTTGGAGGCCCAACAACGTCTACAAGGAGAAGGTTACGTAGTAGACATCAGGCCTCCTCACGTGGCCTGCCTCCTCTCCTCCACTATGGCCCAATAGGCCCATTAACTTTCCCGGGGGTTCCGGTAACTTCCCGGTACTCCGAAAAATCCCCGATCTTCTTCGGAACCATTTCGGTGTCCGTATATAACCTTCCAATATTTCAACCTTTACCTCTCGACCATTTCGAGACTCATCGTCATGTCTGTGATCTCATCCGGGACTCCGAACAAACTTCGGTCACCAAAACACATAACTCATAATACAAATCATCATCGAACGTTAAGCGTGCGGACCCTATGGGTTCGAGAACTATGCAGACATAACCGAGACACATCTCCGGTCAATAACCAATAGCGGAACCTGGATGCTCATATTGCCTCCCACATATTCTACGAAGATCTTTATCGGTCAAAACTCATAATAACATACGTTATTCCCTTTGTCATTGGTATGTTACTTGCCCGAGATTCGATCGTCGGTATCCTCTTACCTAGTTCAATCTCGTTACCGGCAAGTCCCGTTGCTCGTTCCGTAATGCATCATCCCGCAACTAACTCATTAGTCACATTGCTTGCAAGGCTTATAGTGATGTGCATTACCGAGAGGGCCCAGAGATACCTCTCCGATACTCAGAGTGACAAATCCTAATCTCGATCTATGCCAACTCAACAAACACCATCGGAGACACCTGTAGAGCATCTTTATAATCACCCAGTTACGTTGTGACGTTTGATAGCACACAAAGTGTTCCTCCGGTATTCGGGAGTTGCATAATCTCATAGTCAGAGGAATATGTATAAGTCATGAAGAAAGCAATAGCAATAAAACTAAACGATCATTATGCTAAGCTAACGGATGGGTCTTGTCCATCACATCATTCTCTAATGATGTGATCCCGTTGATCAAATGATAGCACATGTCTATGGTCAGGACACTTAACCATCTTTGATTAACGAGCTAGTCAAGTAGAGGCATACTAGGGACACTCTGTTTGTCTATGTATTCACGCATGTACTAAGTTTCCAGTTAATACATTCTAGCATGAATAATAAATATTTATCATGATATAAGGAAATATAAATAACAACTTTATTATTGCCTCTAGGGCATATTTCCTTCAGTTCTCTCTATCGCTCTCTCTTCTTCTTGGCCTATTTCACCAACTCGACATTAAAAATGCCTTTCTTCACAGTCATCTTGATGAGGTCATCTATAGTCAATGACCCTCTGGTTTCATGGATCTTCGCTATCCTGACTATATCAGTCGCTTGCATAAATCCTTGTACGACCTTAAACAAGCTCCTCAAGCATGGATTCGGCGGTTTACAACCTATGCTCGTTCTGCAGGTTTCATTGAGTCCAGGGATGATGCTTCCTTGTTTATTCTTCACAAGGGAAACATCATTGCATATTTACTTCTCTATGCCGGTGACATCATCCTTACTGCCTCCTATGCTTCTTTGCTCTCATCGATTATCACTTCCTTTGCTAAAGAATTTGCTATGAAAGATCTGGACCTCTTCATCACTTTCTTGGAATTTATGTCTCTCGCACATCCCAGCGATAGTACTTTCTTGACATTCTCTCCCGGGCCAATATGCATGACTGTAATCCGGTTTCTACTCCTGTTGACACTAACGCGAAACTATCATTCACCAATGGTACCCCTGTTTTTGATCCTTCACCCTATCGTAGTCTTGCTGGTGCTCTTCAGTATGCCACCCTCACTCGATCAGACATCGCCTATGTTGTTCAACAAGTGTGTCTTCATATGCATGATCCTCACGAACCCCATCTTCTATTTCTTAAACGTATTCCCAGATATCTAAAAGGCACACTTGACTTTGGTTTGACACTTCATATCTCTTCATCTGCTAAACTCATTGCCTGTTTAGATGCCGATTGGACGGATTGCCCCAACACCAGACGCTCCACTTTCGGGTTTTGCATGTGTTTTGGCGATAATTGGATTTCATGGTCTTCTTGGCGGCATACTACCGTTTCCCGCTCCAGTGCGGAAGCCGACTATCTCGATGTTTCTACTGCAGTAGCCGAGTCTTGCTGGGTCTGTCAGTTACTACAGGAACTTCATCGCCCAGTCACCAGTGCCACAATTGTCTTCTGCGACAATGTTAGTGTTGTTTATCTTGCACATAATCCGGTACAACATCGCCGGACCAAACACATCGAGCTTGACTGTAGCGACCAGACCTCAAACAGTCTGTGCTCTGTGCTTTAGTGTCATCCCTGGATCAGTAATGCTGACACACACAGTACAAATGGAGGATTTATAACAGAGTAGCAATCACACACTTATTACAACGAGTATCTGAAAATAGAAATAAGTATGATAAATATGGCTTAAGGCCATCTAAATACGATAACAGCGGAAGACTTGGAAGAAAAGTGAGTCCATCAACTCCAACGGCATCACTGAGTATAAGACCACGACCTAAGGCAACTTACTCGTTGTCTGAAAAGTCTGCAACATAAAACGTTGCAGCCCAAAAACGGGTCAGCACATGGAATATGCTGGCAAAGTAACACATAGAGAGTAATGAACATAGTAAAGCTATACTACATGCATATATGGCTGGTAGAAGGCTCTATGGTTACAGTTTTGCGAAAAGCCATTTTTTCCCTACTGCAAAGGAATAAATTTTATTTAACTATCATGGTGGTTGTTAAACATTGAGAATGGTTGACAGCATTCTCAATCCCAATTTAAGTATCATCAATAACCCAACAAAATTAATTAAAGTAACATGGTGATGAGATTCACATGATAATCCAAGTACTAGATACTCAAGATGTCCATAACCGGGGACACGGCTAACCATGATTAGTTTGTACACTCTGCAGAGGTTTGTGCACTTTTCCCCACAAGACTCGATCGCGTCCGCTTGATTCTTGCACTACATGATGTTTGAGAAACGGATGACCGAGACACAGTCTTTCAGAAACAATAACTCTTTACTCCGGGTGGACAGTTACACCTACTTTCCCCTACATCTGCTAGCCCACCTCTTCAAGAGATCATGTAACCTACTCAACTATGCTAGAGCCCATAATAGCTTGTGGCTGCACACGGAAGTTTCTAGCATGAATAATCTTATGATCCCTTTGAGCCTGGGTGGCGGTCCTTAGAAAAACAGGCAACACTGGGTACTCCAGGTGCCTCAATCCACCCAGATGTGAGTTTTAGCTGCCACCTTAAGTAAACCATTAATCAACAATCTCACATCTGTCATGAAAATTCACTCAAACCCAATCCACGTCTACGAGCATAGCATAGCAATATAAGCAAACGTAGAGGTAACTCCCAAGGGTTTGATAATAAACAGGGCAATAGGTACTACCTCAACTACTTCCCAATACCCACAATTTAATTAGATCCTAACCATGCAATGTTTGAGGGTTGGTCTAATGCAATAAAACTGGGTAGTAAAAGAGGTATGATCAACGTGTTACTTGCCTTGCTGATGATCCGTGAAACTTCGCGATTCGAAGTAGCAAGCGGCGCACTCCGGGTACTCTATCGCAAACAAACAAGCATACAACAAGCACTCATCAAATGCACAGGTAAAACTCAAATGAAAGATCTAACCAGAAAGTTCAACTTAAGAACTCCGATTTGCAAAAATAATCAAATCAAACGAAGCAACGAAAGTCAAACGGCGAAAGAAACAAGCTTCGTTTACTAATCTGGATCTAGGTCAAATTTTACAGTAACAAAAACTTGTTTGAGTAGGTTAAACGGAAAGAGAATTTCGAGACGAAACTCTAGGCGCTTGAATCGCCTGATTCCGATAAACGAGCGAAAAGTTAAACCAGAACGAAAATCTGACCAGAAATCACGATCGGGAATAATCGCGAAAAATTCGACGAAAAAGAAAACTGGCAAACAGTTAAACGAACGGACGTTCGTTAACAGCGACTAACCGACGAACACATTCGTTAAAACGAACGGATCGGTGAATGTTCACTAATTAATTAAACCGAAAAAAATAAACCGATCTATTAAAAAAACTAGGGTTTCGAAAAAACCGAACTGTTTTATTTTAAAAAAACGGCACGGCTACCTTGGTCCGGCGGAACTCCGGCGGGGCTCGGGTGGGGCTCCGGCGGGCTCGGGAGGGGGCGGCGAGGGGCGGCGGGGCTGCGGGCGTCGTCGGGAGGCGGCGGGGCGACGAGGGCGGCGGCGTTCGGGGCTTCCCGCAGCGGCGGCGGCTCGGCTCTGGCGTCGGGCTTCGGCTCGGCGTCGGGCTCCTCGGGGTGGGGAACGGGGTGAGGGAGAGGGGGCGGGTGGGGTATTTAAGGAGGGGGTGGCGTGGGGGAGGGGGCAAGGCGGTGGCGGCGGTGTCCTAGCGGGACACGGCGGCGGCGGCGTCCGACTCCAGGAGGGAGACGAGGCACGGGGCTGGCTGGGCCGTCGGCTGGGCTTCGGCCCAGTCGGCGCGCTCGGCGTTTTTTTTTTAATAATTTCGCCGAATCTAAAACAAAATCATAGAAAAATAAATAAAAATCCAAAAATGCTAAAACAAATTTTCACCATCTAATTAAAAAAATTAGAACAAGATGAACATTTTTTGGCCCAAAAATGCAATTTTGAAAACGTGCAATTTTTCTAATGCAATTAAAATTGCAAATAAAACCCGATTAAAATCCAATATTTGATTTTAATATTTTTCCTCCAATATTTCAATTATTTTGGAGAAGTCATATTTTCTCCTCTCATTTATTTTAGTACGAAATATTTTCGGAGAGAAAATTAATTAAAACCAAAATCCTCGTTTCATTATTTGATAAAGTCAAATATGAAAACCACGAAAATCCCCAACTCTCTCCGAGGGTCCTTGGGTTGCTTAGGATTTTCGAGGATTTAACAAAATGCAATAAAATATGCTATGCAATGATGATCTAATGTATAACATTCCAAATTGAAAATTTGGGATGTTACAAACCTACCCCTCTTAAGATGAATCTCGCCCTCGAGATTCGGGTTGGCTAGAAAATAGGTGAGAGTGATTTTTCCGTAGATCTTCCTCTCGTTCCCAGGTGGCTTCATCTTCAGTGTGGTGACTCCACTGAACTTTGCAAAACTTGATAACCTTGCTGCGGGTGACTCGGCTGGCATACTCAAGAATCTTAACTGGTTTCTCCTCATAGCTCAAGTCACTATCCAACTGAATCGCTTCCAGCGGCACGGTATCTCTCAGTGGTATCTCAGCCATCTCTGCGTGGCACTTCTTCAACTGGGAAACGTGAAATACATCATGAACTCCTGACAATCCTCCAGGCAATTCCAGCTTGTAAGCAACTTCTCCCATACGCTCCAAAACTCTGTATGGTCCTACAAAACGTGGCGCTAACTTTCCCTTAACTCCAAAGCGCTTCACTCCTCGAAGTGGTGATACTCGAAGATAAACTCTGTCTCCGACTTCGTGAACTGTCTCCTTACGTTTAGAATCCGCATAACTCTTCTGCCTGGACTGGGCTACCTTGAGCCTATCGCGAATCAACTTCACTTTCTGTTCTGATTCCTTAATCAAATCTGGTCCAAACAACTGACGGTCTCCAACTTCGTCCCATAACAATGGTGTTCTACACCTCCTTCCGTACAAAGCTTTGAAAGGGGCCATCTTCAAACTGGTTTGATAACTGTTGTTGTAAGAAAACTCTGCATATGGCAAATTGTCGTCCCAACTAGATCCATAATCTAGCGCACAAGCTCTCAACATGTCCTCCAAAATCTGATTGACTCTCTCAGTCTGTCCATCTGTCTGTGGGTGAAAGGCTGTACTGAATTCTAGTCTGGTTCCCAAGGTTTCATGTAACTGATTCCAGAACTTCGAGGTAAACTGGGTTCCTCTATCTGATACAATGGTCCTCGGAACTCCATGCAAACATACGATCCTGGTCATGTATATCTTTGCCAACTTAGCACTGGTGTAAGTGGTCTTCACTGGGATGAAATGAGCTAATTTCATCAAACGATCGACTACAACCCATATTGAGTCATAGCCTGAACGAGTCCTGGGCAATCCCGTGATAAAATCCATGCCTAGTTTATCCCACTTCCATTCGGGTATCGGCAATGGCTGTAGCAATCCTGCTGGCTTCTGATGCTCTGCCTTCACTCTTTGACAAACATCACAAACTGCTACATACTCCGCAATATCCTTCTTCATTCCGGTCCACCAGAAAGTATCCTTCAAATCCAAATACATCTTGGTATTTCCTGGGCGAATCGAATACGGTGAATCATGGGCCTCTTGCAAGATCAACTTACTGATCTCCGAATCATTGGGCACATAAACGCGGTCCTCAAACCATAAGGTATCGTGCTCATCCTCACGAAATCCCTTGGCTTTTCCTTTGCTCATCCTTTCCTTTATCTCGTCAATCTCCTTGTCTGTCTTCTGAGCTTCTCTGATCTTTTCCATCAAGGTAGACTGAATCTCCAACGTTGCTAAATAGCCTCTTGGAACTATCTCCAAACATAGCTCGCGAAGATCCTCGGCTAATAATTTCGGTAACTCTCCGGTCACGATTGTGTTAACATGGCTCTTGCGGCTCAACGCATCAGCTACTACGTTAGCCTTCCCTGGGTGATAATGCAATCTCATATCATAATCCTTAATGAGCTCCAACCATCTCCTTTGCCTGAGATTCAACTCCTTCTGCGTGACAATGTACTTCAAACTCTTGTGATCCGTGTACACCTCACAATGGTTTCCGATGAGAAAATGTCTCCATGTCTTCAACGCATGCACTACGGCTGCTAACTCCAAATCATGGGTGGCATAATTCTTCTCATGGGGTTTAAGTTGTCATGAAGCATATGAAACAACTCTTCCCTCCTGCATTAGTACTGCTCCAAGTCCTCGACGTGAAGCGTCGCAATATACTTCATAATCCTTGCGTTGATCTGGCAGAATCAACACTGGTGATGTAACCAAACGTTTCTTCAACTCTTGGAAACTAGCTTCACATTCCTCAGTCCAATTGAATTTGATGTCCTTCTTTAACAGCTCTGTCATGGGCTTAGCAATCTTCGAGAAATTCTCAATGAACCTCCGGTAGTATCCTGCAAGTCCAAGAAAACTCCGGATCTCTCCAACTGACGTTGGTGATTCCCAGTTTGTTACTGTGTCAACTTTGGCGGGGTCTACGGCTATTCCTTCTCCGGATATAACATGTCCGAGGAATCCAACTTCCTTCAACCAAAACTCACATTTGCTGAACTTGGCGTATAACTGGTGTTCTCTGAGCTTCTCAAGTACCAAACGCAAATGCTCCTTATGCTCCTCTTCGTTCTTTGAGTAGACTAAAAATATCATCAATGAACACCACGACGAACTTATCCAAAAACTCCATAAACACTTTGTTCATCAGGTTCATGAAATAGGCAGGTGCGTTAGTCAGACCAAATGACATAATGGTATACTCATATAGCCCATACCTGGTGGTAAAAGCCGTCTTAGGTGTATCCTGCTCTCGAATCTTCAACTGATGGTATCCTGATCATAGATCGATCTTGGAAAATACCTTAGCTCCTTGTAATCGGTCAAACAGATCATTGATCATTGGCAGTGGGTACTTGTTTGATGGTCACTTCATTCAATCCACGATAATCAACGACCATCCTCAATGATCCATCTTTCTTCTCCACTAGAAGTACTGGTGATCCCCAAGGTGACGAACTTGGGCGAATATAGCCTTTATCCAGTAACTCCTTAATCTGCTTCTTAATCTCCTCCAAATCTTTTGCGGGCATCCTGTACGGTCTCTTAGATATTAGCCCTGTGCCTGGCAAAAGTTCAATAAAAAACTCGATGTCTCTATCTGGTGGCATGCCTGGCAACTCTTCTGGAAATACATCTGGGTAATCCTTCACCACTGGTACTTCCTCCTGTACAACTCCTGATAAGGAATTCACCTGAGTCCTCTTCGGCATATGCCGAGATACATACTTAATCCTTCTTCCTTCTGGGGTGGTAAGCAAAATCGTCTTACTGGCGCAATCGATGTTTCCTCCATACATCGATAGCCAATCCATTCCCAAAATCACATCCAAACCTTGCGACTCCAAAACTATTAGGTCTGAGGGGAAAACATGCCTACCTATGTCCAATGGCATCTGAAAACATCCTTGGCTTGCCATATACTCTGCTCCTGGCGAGGTTACTAACATAGGTGTTGTGAGAACTTTGGTGGGCAACTTAAACTTATCCACAAATCCCCTTGATATGTATGAATGCGATGCACCAGTATAAAAAAGAACGATTGCAGTAAATGACTTAACCAAAAACTTACCTATTACTGCATCAGGCTGTGCTTCAACCTCCTCCACGCTAACGTGGTTCACTTGTCCTTTATTGAAAGGGTTCGGCTTCTTCCCAGAGCTTCCATTGCCATTTCCATTCTGGGCTTCCGGGCATTCAGTTGCATAATGTCCAGTCTTCTGGCACTTGAAACAAGTAATGTGACTTAGATCCCTCTTGGCTGGGGTAGATGGGTTATTACGGTTCTGTCCGTTGCTTCCTCCATTCCCATTACCATTCTTGGGTCCATTATGGTTGTGCGAACTACCTCCTCCATGGGTATGCTGAAACTGTCCTCCCGATTTCGGGGTAAAACATGGCTTCTGCTGAGCTCCAGAATTGTACTTCCCTTGTCCATACTTCCTCTTACGGTTTTCAATCTGCTGTTGCTTCCCTTCAATCATGAGAGCTCTATCTACCAACTCCTGGTAGTTGTTGAAGGTTGCTACCATCAACTGCATGCTCAGCTCATCATTCAGTCCTTCGAGAAACTTCTCCTGCTTGGCTGCATCTGTAGCAACGTCATCTGGGGCATAACGTGCTAACTTACTAAAGTCCTCCACATACTGGCCTACGGTGCGTCCTCCTTGGTGTAGGTTGCGAAACTCCCGCTTCTTCATAGCCATAGCTCCTGCTGAAACATGGGCAGTACGGAAAGCTTGCTGAAACTGGTCCCATGTGACAGTGTCAATAGGGTGTGTGGCTGTGTAATTTTCCCACCATGATGCTGCGGGTCCATCAAGCTGATGTGCGGCAAAACGCACTCTCTCCGCATCTGTGCATCCTGCAGTGGTCAACTCCCTTCCAACTTTGCGGAGCCAATCATCTGCAACAATCGGCTCGGTGCTGCTGGAAAACACCGGCGGATTTAGCCTCAAGAAACGGGCTAAGTGATCAACAGGTGGTGGTGGGTTGTTGTTGTTGTTGCCTTGGTTCTGTACTAACACTTGCATCAGGGCATTCTGCTGCTGAATCAACTGAGTGATCTCCGGTGGGAAAACAAATCCGGTGTCGCATCTCGGAGGCATCTGATAGGTTTAGAAAAGATGAGAATTTATAATAGAATGAGGGCTAAAGAGAAAACACTACCCATATGCTCATGAGACAAACACAATCAATATCACTCAATCAAATCAAACAAGGCATAAAATCGATCTAACTATCGTTACAAAAGTGCTCGGACTATACTATATACATGGGGGAATACTACTACTGATTTTGGTGGTCTACTAGAAATTTTGATCCGTCGAAGACTCCATGATATCTGCTCCAGCTTCATCAACAAAGTCATCCTCACTGGGGTCTGAGTCGGTGTCATCGATGATGATGTAGTTATTCGGGCAAGTAGAATCGTCATCTTCTCCTCCTGGAGCTGGGTCTCCCATGAATACTCCGATCTTCTTTATCAGGTCGTCATTCTTCTCCAACAACGTGGCGATCTCCTCCTCATAACCATCGCGCGTAGACTTGAGTTCTTCCTCCAACTCCGTGATCTTGGTCAATGCCTTCTTCAGATATATCATGTCTGAGCACATCTGGTTCTCCTGGCGACGAATGTGTTGGTTTTGCTCCTGGATGAAAGCTGCAATTGATCCATCCTTCTTGGTGCTGATCATCTCCCATTGTTCATCTCGGCGTCCGCAGATCTGATAAATAGTATCCTTAAGCTCCTTGCGGTAGACTTCTCCAATGCATCCCATAGAGATGTGGGCTGCCATGCTCTTCCCTAAACTCCAGGTTGGTGCATCAAAGGAAAACTCTATAGGCTCAGTGACTGGCGTAAACGTCCTTCCTGGAACTTGAACTTGAATCTTCCAGCGCTCCTCTTCTGGTAGTGTGGCGCTGTAGGTTCCGGTGAAGCTTGGTATTCCGATATTCAGGTACTTAGTGACTTCCTTCAAGTGTCGTCCAAAAGGTGTATCTTCATCCGGTTGCATGAACTTGTTCCTTGCATCCACCATTCCTAAAAGAGTAGAAAGTGGAGAGGATTCAGAAATGAGAAGAGAGTAGTGTTCTAGGGCTTAAGCTTAGTGGTCGTGTCCTACAGTCAGCATGTGCTCTGATACCACCTTTGTAGCGACCAGACCTCAAACAGTCTGTGCTCTGTGCTTTAGTGTCGTCCCTGGATCAGTAATGCTGACACACACAGTACAAATGGAGGATTTATAACAGAGTAGCAATCACACACTTATTACAGCGAGTATCTCAAAATAGAAATAAGTATGATAAATATGGCTTAAGGCCATCTAAATACGATAACAGCGGAAGACTTGGAAGAAAAGTGAGTCCATCAACTCCAACGGCATCACTGAGTATAAGACCACGACCTAAGGCACCTTACTCGTCGTCTGAAAAGTCTGCAACATAAAACGTTGCAGCCCAAAAACGGGTCAGCACATGGAATATGCTGGCAAAGTAACACATAGAGAGTAATGAACATAGTAAAGCTATACTACATGCATATATGGCTGGTAGAAGGCTCTATGGTTACAGTTTTGCGAAAAGCCATTTTTCCCTACTGCAAAGGAATAAATTTTATTTAACTATCATGGTGGTTGTTAAACATTGAGAATGGTTGACAGCATTCTCAATCCCAATTTAAGTATCATCAATAACCCAACAAAATTAATTAAAGTAACATGGTGATGAGATTCACATGATAATCCAAGTACTAGATACTCAAGATGTCCATAACCGGGGACACGGCTAACCATGATTAGTTTGTACACTCTGCAGAGGTTTGTGCACTTTTCCCCACAAGACTCGATCGCCTCCGCTTGATTCTCGCACTACATGATGTTTGAGAAACGGATGACCGAGACACAGTCTTTCAGAAACAATAACTCTTTACTCCGGGTGGACAGTTACACCTACTTTCCCCTACATCTGCTAGCCCACCTCTTCAAGAGATCATGTAACCTACTCAACTATGCTAGAGCCCATAATAGCTTGTGGCTGCACACGGAAGTTTCTAGCATGAATAATCTTATGATCCCTTTGAGCCTGGGTGGCGGTCCTTAGAAAAACAGGCAACACTGGGTACTCCAGGTGCCTCAATCCACCCAGATGTGAGTTTTAGCTGCCACCTTAAGTAAACCATTAATCAACAATCTCACATCTGTCATGAAAATTCACTCAAACCCAATCCACGTCTACAAGCATAGCATAGCAATATAAGCAAACGTAGAGGTAACTCCCAAGGGTTTGATAATAAACAGGGCAATAGGTACTACCTCAACTACTTCCCAATACCCACAATTTAATTAGATCCTAACCATGCAATGTTTGAGGGTTGGTCTAATGCAATAAAACTGGGTAGTAAAAGAGGTATGATCAACGTGTTACTTGCCTTGCTGATGATCCGTGAAACTTAGCGATTCGAAGTAGCAAGCGGCGCACTCCGGGTACTCTATCGCAAACAAACAAGCATACAATAAGCACTCATCAAATGCACAGGTAAAACTCAAATGAAAGATCTAACCAGAAAGTTCAACTTAAGAACTCCGATTTGCAAAAATAATCAAATCAAACGAAGCAACGAAAGTCAAACGGCGAAAGAAACAAGCTTCGTTTACTAATCTGGATCTAGGTCAAATTTTACAGTAGCAAAAACTTGTTTGAGTAGGTTAAATGGAAAGAGAATTTCGAGACGAAACTCTAGGCGCTTGAATCGCCTAATTCCGATAAACGAGCGAAAAGTTAAACCAGAACGAAAATCTGACCAGAAATCACGATCGTGAATAATCGCGAAAAATCCGACGAAAAAGAAAACTGACGAACAGTTAAACGAACGGACGTTCGTTAACAGCGACTAACCGACGAACACGTTCGTTAAAACGAACGGATCGGTGAACGTTCACTAATTAATTAAACCGAAAAAAATAAACCGATCTATTAAAAAAACTAGGGTTTCAAAAAAACCGAACGGTTTTATTTAAAAAAAACGGCACGGCTACCTTGGTCCGGCAGAACTCCGGCGGGGCTCGGGTGGGGCTCCGGCGGGCTCGGGAGGGGGCGGCAAGGGGCGGCGGGGCTGCGGGCGTCGTCGGGAGGCGGCGGGGCGACGAGGGCGGCGGCGGCGGCTCGGCTCGGCGTCGGGCTCCTCGGGGTGGGGAACGGGGTGAGGGAGAGGGGGCGGGGTGGGGTATTTAAGGAGGGGGTGGCGTGGGGGAGGAGGCAAGGCAGCGGCGGCGGTGTCCTAGCGGGACAAGGCGGCGGCGGCGGTGTCCTAGCGGGACACGGCGGCGGCGGCGTCCGACTCCAGGAGGGAGACGAGGCGCGGGGTTGGTTGGGCCGTCGGCTGGGCTTCGGCCCAGTCGGCGCGCTCGGCGTTTTTTTTTAATAATTTCGCCGAATATAAAAAAATCATAGAAAAATAAATAAAAATTCAAAAATACTAAAACAAATTTTCACCGTCTAATTAAAATAATTAGAACAAGATGAACATTTTCTTGGCCCAAAAATGCAGTTTTCAAAACGTGCCATTTTTCTAATGCAATTAAAATTGCAAATAAAACCTGAATAAAATGCAATATTTGATTTTAATATTTTTCCTCCAATATTTCAATTATTTTGGAGAAGTCATATTTTCTCCTCTCATTTATTTTAATACGAAATATTTTCGGGGAGAAAAATAATTAAAACCAAAATCCTCGTTTCATTATTTGATAAAGTCAAATATGAAAACCACGAAAATTCCCAACTCTCTCCGAGGGTCCTTGAGTTGCTTAGGATTTTCGAGGATTTGCCAAAATACAATAAAATATGCTATGCAATGATGATCTAATGTATAACATTCCAAATTGAAAATTTGGGATGTTACATTGACATTCATTTCGTACGTGAGAAGGCTGTTGTCGGCGACGTACGTGTTTTACATGTTCCATCTTCATCACGGTATGATGATATTTCACGAAAGGGCTACCTTCTGCACTCTTTCGTGAGTTTCGATCCAGTCTTCACGTCGCTACTCTTCCCAGCTCAGGCTGCGCGGGGGGGGGGGGGGGGGGGGCGTGTTGGAGAGTCCTAGTCCGGCTGCTATAGCTAGAGTTCCTAATATTGATCACGCGTATCCAACCAACTTAAGTTGATTGCCTTGTACTTAATGAAGGGAGGAGGCGTGCAATCTAGCAGCCCCGATTCATATCCGAATTTACAATCTAGATATATTTTTAGCTATATACATTCATTTCTATCCATTTCTGCGATAATTAATTCGGGGCGGAGGGAATACTTGTCAATGGATGTGTGTGTGTGAGAGAGAGAAGAGATGTAGATTTCGTGTCGTGGTGTGAATTTCTCCTCTAGCATCCTCCCCTTTTTACGGCATCTTGCCCCTTATGTTTCAGTCATAGTTAAGCTAACTCTGACGATCTTAAGTGGCAAAATTCAGTCAAGAGAAACACACTCCTTACCTTATTAGCTCAGTTTGATCACGAGGACAAATTGGTATGGAAGAACAAGTGAGTTGTAGCTTTCCTTTCTTAATCTACAAAAATATGTAAAGCAACTCACCTTATGTTGACATTATTTATCCTCGAGGTAAACAATTTTTTCGCATGTCCCATATGTCGAATGTGGTTTTAAGATTTGCGGAATTTGGTTAGCATAGAAAGCAAGCGACTGGTAAAACGTGTATGAGTTCTCGTTGGTCGTCAAATCGATAGAAAAACACAGACAAACGCAAAAATGGGTGCCGATGATGTAAACCCTTTGGATGCAGCGCTTTGGCTCTCGGATGCATCTGTACCCACGGGTGAACAATAAAAACATTAGAAATATTTAAATTTTTTCCTATTTTTAGTGATGCAGGATGCTTATGTGCGTGAAGTCCGTGCCAAATTTTGTAAAGCTTGGACATTTCAGTTGCTCTCATCAAAAAGACAAATTTCAGGCAGGTGAGAAACTTTTGAAAACACCCGGCGCACCTGGCTTGAGAAACTTTCTCAAGTACCATTCAGCCATGTATTTTTGCACGCACCTGGCGCTCTGAATCATCTTGCATCCAAAAACAATTAGCCAGGGTGATAGTGTTCTTGTCGTGGACAGGGACGCATGCCGGCCGGATAAATCGCCGTGTACCACCAGCGTATAGTGCAGTCTCATTGATGGTGGCGCTGTGAAAAATGTACATGGAAATTAGGTCAGAGCGCGTGGCACGAGCCCACGACACGCGAGAAAAGCGCGACAGGGCGCGCGCACAGCTTCGGCAGCGGCAGCGGCAGCAGCAGCTGATGGAAACGCTTCGAAGGAGCCGGGGACTTTTGGTCGTGCCGTCTTGCCCCGGTTGCTGTTGCTGCCTTTCACCATCCACAGCCCCGCCCCGGTCGCCTCCTTCCTTCTCTTTTGCCATCGCCCATGCCACGGTCAGGTCAAGTCCCCTCCGCGCTGTGTGCGCACAGTCCTCGCACACAATGAAAACATCGGCAGAAGCATGGCGCGTCGGGTTTCATTACATTTTTGTGATTAAATCAAAAGGAAGAAAACTGTGACTACGAACGACGATAGAGATGTATCCCGGCGACCGGCGTGACAATAAATGCTTCTTGCCGGCCGGCCGGGCTAGTTCTAGAGCGCAGGTGGTCTTCAGTCAAACGCACGGCGAGATCCCTTTCCGGTTTGGTCGCAAACATATTAGCCAGGGCGCATCGACCAAGGCTCGGGCTTTCTTATGTAAATAAGGCCGGTGCTAGGCGTAGGTCGGATGATTCTCTCAATTTATAAACCGCGTTCGCGTTCGTCCGATCGAACAACCCTGATCCGTCCGATCTCTGAGCCCTTGAAAGAAAGTCAATACACGCACACACGCCCGCTGTCCACCTCCCGCGCCCGCATTAGCCACCCCTGCTTCGATGCCCATCGAAGCCGTAGCAAGGCAGCAACACGCCGCTGTTGTAATGCATCACGGCTGCCGCCGGCAAAGCACCGCGTTGCAACACCGGAGCCGCCGCCGACCGCTGCAACGCAACACCGGGAGCCGCCGGAGAGAGCTCCAATGGAGCACCGAGCGCGGCACTGCACCTTCGAGAGCGCCGGCGAGCTCCATTGGAGCACCGAGCGCTGCACTGCAGCTTCAACAGCCGTCGACGAGTGCTGCAACGCAGCACCTGGATCCGCCGGCGAGAGCTCCATTGCAGCACCGCCGCCGGCGACGTTCGCGGCGCCGCTTGTGCTGCACTGCAGCTCCGCCGCCGTGGCGAGATCGACGGGGACGCAGCTCCCTCCGGTGATGATCGGCGCCCGCCTCCAGCCTCGCCGTGTTGCGCTGCAGCACCGGCCACGAGCGCGCGCCAGTCTCCGGCCTCCTACTTCATGCTGCGGCGACAGCCTTCGGCCTCCTCTCTCTCTCTCTCGCGTGTGATCCATGGAAAGGGGAAAAGGAGGGAGCGGTGCGTGGAGGGCTGGAGGCGAAGAGATAAGGCTGAGGTTGTTGGGAGCGGTGTGGGGCCGGACACGCGTCATACGTTCCAGGCGGTTTACGCTTCGTGGAAATCAGCCGGTAGAAAAGAAGCGTTTTCCTGTAAATAAACACGCTTTGTTAGACTAAGTATATATTAGATATACGTGTTGTAACACAACTTGTATTTGTACGGTTCTCTCTTATAAATATATGACAGCCGTACCCACCAAGGGTATCGAGCATTGTTTCAAACCCTAATACGTCTAACATGGTATCAGAGGACGCGTTCGATCCGCGTCACGCTTCCGCCGCCTCTGCTGCCGTCGCGCCGGCCCCCGCCGCCGCGCCGCCTCTCTCCACTCTGGCGATGGAGTCGCCGTTCCTGGCGTCGCCTCCACTTGCCTGGGCCCGATCTACTGCGACGGGATCACAACCTCCTGCGCCACAGCGATCGCCCGCCATGCTGCCGCCGCCTCGGTCGCCTGCTGCGCTTCCGATCGCGGCCACCCCGATCCAGTCGCGGGGCGCGCCTCCACCACCGGCCTCCTACGGCGCCAATGGGCAGCCGGCCTACGGTGGTCCTCCAGCCCCGGCCCCGTACCACGATGCGCCGCTGGCCTCGGGGCCCTATGGCGCTCCCATCCAGGCGCCGTATGGCGGCCCGTACCCGGCGCCCTACCTCGCGCCGTCGGCTGCGTCGTATGCGCCGTATGCTGCTCCCGCCCCGACGTCCTACGCCGCTGCCCAGATGTACGCCGCTCCTCCTGCGCTCCCGTATGGTGCGCACTCCCCGGCGGCTTATGGCCATCATCAACAACCATCGGCCGATGCACTAATCCCATATAGTGCTGTCCTGCCGCCTGGTCCGCCGCCTGATCTGCCGCTCTCCGCGCCGATGGCCGAACCAGGGCCTTTTCACTTCGCCCATCTAGTGACGGTGAAGCTTTCTGCTGATAACTATCTCCTGTGGCGCGCTCAAGTGTTGCCGCTGATGCGTAGCCACTACCTTGAAGGATATGTTGATGGCTCCCTGCCGTGCCCTCCGGCTATGGTTCCGGTACCCTCGTCCCATGGTGGCTCTGTCATGGTCCCCAACCCTGCTCATCGTCGGTGGACTGCTCAAGATCAAGCCATCCTGGGTGCTATTCAGTCGTCGCTCACTCCATCCGTGGCTGGCATGGTCGTCTTTGCCGCGACGTCGAGGGATGCATGGGCCACGCTCGACTCCAGCTTTTCCTCGCAATCGCTGGCCCGTTCCTCTGCCATTCGTAACCAGCTGGGTGAGGTCAAGAAAAATGACCTCTCCGTCACGGCCTTCTTCAACAAGGTCAAAAGTTTGGCTGATACACTGTCGTCTATTGGGAAGCCTCTTCGTGATGAGGAGTTTACTTCGTTCATTCTCAATGGGCTTGATGAGGACTATGATTCTCTCGTTGAAAACATTAATGGACGTGACACACCGATGCCGCCTCGCGATCTCTATGCACGCCTTCTCAACACCGAACAGAGGCTCGCTGCTCGCCGCTCCGTTGGCGTCTACACGGAGGGCCCTTCTGCGAACGCTGCTCTCCGCGGGGGCGCCCGCGGTGCCAAGCAGAAGGCGCCGCCGACCTCAGGCAACCAGCCCCGTCCGCCCGCTCCACCTCCGACGGCTGGCCGCAAGCGGCTCCACTGCGAGGCATGTGGTGGTGGGGTTGAGTGTCAACTCTGCGGCATCGAGGGGCACTTGGCGTCTCGCTGCCATCGTCGCTTTAAACGAGATTTTCTTGGCATTGGGAACAATGGGAAGGGCAATGAGAAGCAAGCTGCTCTCGCTACACCGGATCCCGGGTTCACTCCTTCATACTCGGTGGATCCTGCCTGGTACATGGATACGGGCGCTACGGACCATTTGACGAGTCAGCTTGACAAGCTGGCCACTCGCCAGCCCTACACCGGTCACGATCAGGTCCGCACGGCCAATGGATCAGGTATGCCCATCTCACATGTTGGTCAGGCATCTCTTCTTTCACGTACCACTAAAACCTTGCATCTGCTTGATGTCCTTCGTGTTCCCTCAGTCACACGTAGTTTACTCTCGGTTCCTAAATTAACTCGTGACAACAATGTGTTTGTTGAGTTTCACCCTTTCCATTTTTTTGTTAAGGACCGGGACACGAGGGACGTTCTTCTTAGTGGTCGAGCTCGCGACGGCTTATACGCACTTGATGTGCCACGAGTCTCTCAAGTTTTCAGTGGTGTTCGGGTGTCGTCGTCGCAGTGGCACTCTCGCCTTGGCCCCCGCTACTCCATTGTGCGCCATGTGCTTCATCGCCATCATCTTCCTGTTGAGTCGAGTAATAAGGAGTTTCTAGTGTGTGATGCTTGTCAACAAGGCAAGAGTCATCAGTTGCCTTTTTCTGTATCAAGTCGTGTTGTCACGGCTCCTCTTGAGCTTGTGTTTTCAGACGTGTGGGGCTATGCCCAAACTTCTGTTAGTGGTCACAACTATTATGTCAGTTTCATCGATGCTTTCAGTCGCTTTACTTGGATTTATCTTATTAAGCGCAAATCTGATGTGTTTCATGTCTTTATGCAATTTCAAGCCCATGTTGAACGATTGCTTAAGCACAAAATTATCCATGTCCAGTCAGACTGGGGGGGTGAGTATCGTAACCTTAACACCTTCTTTCAGAAGCTTGGCATCTCACACCATGTGTCTTGTCCTCATACACATCAGCAGAACGGTGCGGCTGAGCGCAAACACCGTCACATAGTTGAAACTGGCCTGACACTTCTTGCACATGCCTCTGTCCCGTTTCGGTTCTGGAGCGATGCTTTTGTTACTGCCTGTTTTTTGATAAACAGGATTCCCACACGACGCCTTCACATGAAGTCTCCACTCGAAGTGTTGCTTAATGAAACTCCAGATTACTCCTTCCTCAAAGTGTTCGGCTATGCGTGATGGCCGCATCTTCGTCCGTACAATAAGCATAAACTTGAGTATCGATCTAAACAATGTGTGTTTCTTGGGTACAGTCCTCTCCACAAAGGTTACAAGTGTCTTCACATCCCGTCAAATCGTGTTTACATTTCTCGTGATGTTGTGTTCGATGAGACTGTCTTCCCGTTTTCCACACTCACATCACCCACCAATACTCCCGTCACTGAGTTGCACTCTTTTCCAGTTTTGCCTGATCAATTTGTGGATGCTGCATATTCTCCTCTGTTGTTGCCTAACCATGGTGCAGTGACTGGACGAGGCGCTCGACTTGAGCTTCTGGATGATGATATGGCCACAACTGCGCCAGTTGCTGCCACGCCGGATGAGGCGCTCGACGCGGCTGCCCCCGCCACTATCCCGCTTGACCACGACGTCGATCACGCGTGCATGCCCCATGCACGAGGATCCGACGGTGTGACCAAGTCGCCGGGGCCAGCGGCCTCGCTGTCGCCTGGGCCGGCCGAACCTGCGGAGCTGTCGGCCGGGCCGGCTGGACCTGCGGCGCTCTCCCCTGAGCCGGAGGCCTCGCAGGTCACCGAGTCTTCGTCGCCTGGTCCGTCGACACCGATCACGCCCGGTCTGTCTTCGCCGACCCTGACCGTGCCACCGGATGCGCCTGTTGACTCGCCCGCCGGTGCGTCCTCCTCGCCGCTGATGGATAGTGGCTCCTCTGGTATGGCAGCTCCAGCGCCACCTCCGCCTGTCGTCCTGCGTCCCCATACTCGCAGCAAAAGTGGCATCTTCCAACCGAAGAAGCGCACTGACGGCACTGTCGCGTGGCTTGCGGCCTGTGTGGCACATGCTGAGGCTGACCCTACGACTGAACCACGACATTTTCGAGCGGCGCTTGGCATCCCGCATTGGCGTGCTGCGATGGAGCAGGAGATTCATGCCCTTCAAAGAAACAACACTTGGCGTCTTGTTCCACCTCCATCTGGTGTTAATATCATTGACTCTAAATGGGTATTCAAGGTGAAGAAACATGCTGATGGCTCCATTGAGAGGTACAAGGCACGCCTGGTTGCCAAGGGGTTCAAACAACGGTATGGCATTGATTATGAAGACACATTCAGTCATGTTATTAAACCAACTACTATTCGTGTTCTTCTCTCTTTGGCTGTTACTCGCGGATGGTCGCTTCGACAGCTTGATGTTCAAAATGCCTTTCTCCATGGAGTTCTGGAAGAAGAGGTTTATATGCGTCAGCCGCCAGGTTTTGTTGACCCTGCTCAGCCACATCATTTATGTCGTCTTGTCAAAGCTCTCTACGGTTTGAAGCAGGCCCCGCGTGCATGGCATGCCCGTCTTGGCGCTGCTCTTCGTGCGCATGGGTTTGTTCCTTCTATAGCAGACACGTCTCTGTTTATTCTACAGCGACCTGAGGTGACTATGTACATTCTGGTATATGTTGATGACATCATCCTTGTCAGTTCGTCTGCTTCTGCTACAGACCGGCTTGTGTCCTCTCTTGGTGCTGAGTTTGTTGTTAAGGATCTTGGGAGACTGCATTATTTTCTGGGCCTAGAGGTTCTTCATTCTGATGGTGGCTTGACTCTTACTCAGAAGAAGTACTCTCAGGATCTCCTGCGTCGTGCCGGTATGTTGCAGTGCAAGTCTGCTACGACTCCCATGTCTGCTACAGACAAACTGACAGCTCTTGCTGGTGACTTGCTTGCTCCTGAGGATGCCACAGAGTACCGCAGCATTGTGGGTGGACTGCAGTACTTGCTCATTACTCGACCAGACATATCATTTGCAGTTAACCATGTGTGCCAGTATCTTCATGCACCACGTGATTCTCACTGGTCAGCTGTTAAGCGCATCTTGCGCTATGTTCGTCACACTGGGTCATATGGTCTCCATCTTCAGCCTGCGCGTTCTGGACTGATCTCAGCATTCTCTGATGCCGACTGGGCTGGTTGTCCTGATGATCGGCGATCCACGGGGGGACATGCTGTGTTCTTTGGGCCTAACTTGATCGCCTGGCAAGCTCGCAAGCAAGCTACGGTGTCCCAGAGTAGTACCGAAGCTGAGTACAAAGTTGTTGCTAATGCCACAGCTGAGATCATGTGGGTGCAGTCATTGCTTCGAGAGTTGAAGGTCTCCCCAACTCAGCCGCCTGTTCTTTGGTGTGATAACATCGGTGCAACATACCTTTCGTCCAATCCAGTATTTCATGCCCGAACGAAGCACATCGAAGTTGACTATCATTTTGTGAGGGAACGTGTTGCTCAGAAGCTCCTTCAGATTAAGTTTATTTCTTTGAAGGATCAGCTTGCTGATATTTTCACTAAACCCTTGCCCTTGCCTTCCTTTGAAGGATGCCGTCGCAATCTTAACCTTCTGAGTGTTTCAGGACATAGTTAAGATTGAGGGAGGGTGTTAGACTAAGTATATATTAGATATACGTGTTGTAACACAACTTGTATTTGTACGGTTCCCTCTTATAAATATATGACAGCCGTACCCACCAAGGGTATCGAGCATTGTTCCAAACCCTAATACGTCTAACACGCTTTGACCAGACTTTCTCACGAGCTGCTGGCTTTGTCTAGACTTATTTTTTTTTGAAACGGAGGCAAAAGAATTGCCTCACCGATTAATTAAGAAGAAGAGAATTGCCCAGTTAATTTATGAAAAACTGGGCGAAAACCGATACAAACAACCCAGAAGAGGGCTACTCACAAAGCACGAAGCACCACGAACACATACACTGCCCACCCAATGCTCATAACACACAACACTCACAACCCTCAACACTTGGTGAGAACGTCGATGCAATGACTCAGAAGATCAAAGCCACGACGACGACACGAGAATGTGAGCACTATCCATCATGAAATCACGTATGCCTTCTCTTTGCCGTCACACTTCTTACGTTTGTTTCTTTTTGATTTCACCTTCACGAGGCAACCATCTGTCTTGCCGGATGTCGAGCGATCAGTCACCAAGCGGCTCTCAAAAGCCGGTGCCAACACACCACACACGCATCCACATTCTTCAGATGCACACATGACAAAGATAAGTCATGTTCCTCACATGAGGTTGCCGACGAGTCCATCTTCATATTCTCCACTGACAGACTCATACAAAGCTCCCTAAGCTCAGGCATGATCTTCAACACCGGAGCCACGACAACGGCCATGGACTCACCCTCAGTGGAAGACAATATAGGGGGCGAGGAAGGCATCGATACTGAATTGTCTCCACCACGAGGGGAGAAACATCCGAATAACTACGCCCCCTTGTCCTCTCCAAAGCAAACACCGTTTGCACAAGGAGCATGCGACGTCAGAGTAGTCTTCAACATAGTCGACACGGCGGAGAGTCCACTCAGAGCAGCCTCCGCTCGCTCCAAAAAACTTTCAACCCGCGCTAGACAGCCTTGCAGCAGCATAGTCTGATCCAGAGCGGACTGCACCACCACTTCAGACTGGGTTGTTGAATTAGCAGAAGCAGAGACGACAGATGCCCAAGATCCACGGTGGAGTGACTTGGAGGGGAGTGTGGATTTCATCGAACCCTCGCATGAAGCAGGAGCGGGACGATGCACGGAGGCGGGGCAGGACACATGCGGCATGGCAAGGCATGCCAGCGAGCTTAGAGGACGCCAGGGATTGCAGCATCCACGCGCACGGCGACCGTTTTCCAAACAACGGGAGCACCGTAGCGGATCTCTGCAATGAGCCGCACGGTGCCCATAAGCGAGGCACCTGCAACATCTACCGTAAAGCCAAGCGGGGATGGGAGGTGGAGCCACTTTCGGTGACGGTGACGGCATCAGAACACGCGGGCTGCGCCGCGGAAGCACCTCCTGCCAATCTCCACTTGTGTCCGCCTCATGCTCCACGCACATCCCGCCCGACTCGAGGGCCTTGGTAGCACCCGGTGGTGTCTGGGGAGCTAGCACCTCTTCACCATCTTCGTCGTCGTCTTCGTCGTCACCAGCGGAGGCCCATAACACAGATCGCGGCACACTGGTCAGTTCGTCCCCCATGCCAACGACGCTGCACTCCTGTTCCTCTGCATTGTCCTTGTCGATGACATGGCCGGGGCAACGAGGGCCTGCAGCAGCACATCCGAGGCGGCACCGGCAAGCGGGACAGGAGCCGGCAGCAGCACATCCAAGGTCGCATCGGCGAGCGGGACGGGGGCGGTGGGCATTGGGGCCGAAGCAGCTGCCGCAGGCCTGGGATATGGCGTGAGCGAGGCCTTCACACCCCCGTCTTCCTTCCTGAATCTGCAGGTTGGGGGTTGCGGCCGTGGTCGGGGGCGGACGCCGGCAGACGGGTTGGTGACAGCAACTGGAGCGCTCGACGCTGAGCATGGCTTGGTCTTCACGGCTGCTCCCACATCGCCAGCAGCACCCAGCAGCGGCAGCGGCGGAGCAGAGAACTCACGAGCAAGGGACCTCCGACCTGGACTCGGGGAAGCAGAGGAGACCACGGCACCGAGCCCTTGACGGATCGACGCAGACGGCGGGAGAACGGCGACTGCAGCAGCGGTGGAAGACGACGCTGGATCGGCGGCGGCCGCAGACGTTCGCGACAGCGGCATCACTGGGCGAGCCGAGAGACGGGGCAGCGCCGAGTCCGTCGTGGGAGAGCACGCCGCGGGGAGCTCAGATCCGGTGTCGGCGGCCGCAACGGAGGTCGGAGGCCGGAGATCCAGGCGGCAGGGGCGCATGCCCAGCCGCCGCTTCCGCGGTCGCAAGAGCGCCATAGTTAGGGGCACACTTGTCTAGACTTATCATCTGTCATATTTCACCATCTTGATCCAGTGCATTGTACAGTGATCATCACGCCGTGAAAGTTCAACTCTCCCCACCATTCTCTCCGCGGAGACGAGACTACCGACCTGGCCGGATTGTGCTGCAAGCCAGCAAGCAGTATTGGGGAGCAAGTCGAGAGTTCTCGATCGACGTGCCTGCTTTTGACTCGGTAATGCAGACGCAAATCCACCAGAGCTGCGAGGCAAAAGCTAGCGGAGACTTCTCTGTTGTAACTGTCTCACCGCTGGTCCAGCTCGCCATGAACCATGATCCACCCCGTGAGAACTTCTTTACACCGACCGGATAAACAAATCACTACAGTAAAAGTAAAGTAATTACTGGGCAGGTTCACACTTCCAGTGAGTAGAAAGTCCACGACGAGCCAGCCGGCGCCGGGCGGTGTACTACCTTGCCGGGGAAGCCTCCCCGGCCCACCACCTCTCACCGTCTCCACCCATACACACACTGTCCTTCTCCGGCGCGCTAAACCCCAGCCAGCTGACATCCCGGGCCCACCGGTCCACCTCACTTACGTGTGGAGCCCACCTAACACCACCCCGCTCTATATAAACCCTCTCCCTCCCTAGCTCCAAGCCACACACCAAAAAGAATCTCACTCCACTCCACTCCACTGCAAGCAACAATACAAACACCACTCGAGCATCCTAAGATCGACCAGAGTCCTTCCTTCCTTTCACGTAGCCGGCCATGGAGAAGGCGGCGGAGAACGTTGACGCCGGTGCGGCGGCGCAGCTGCAGCTGCAGCTGAAGCTGTTCGGGTCGTGGGCGAGCTCGTACACGCACCGCGTGCAGCTGGCCATGCGGCTCAAGGGGCTCGCCTTCGAGTACGCGGAGGAGGACCTCGGTAACAAGAGCGACGCGCTGCTGCGCCACAACCCCGTCTATAAGAAGGTCCCCGTGCTCGTCCACGACGGCCGCTCCCTCGCCGAGTCCGTCATCATCCTCCAGTACCTCGACGACGCCTTCCCGGCCTCCCGCCAGCTCCTCCCCGCTGACGCCTTCGACCGCGCCGTCGCTCGCTTCTGGTGCCACTTCGGCGACGACAAGGTACGCACACGGTTCCACGGCACTTGTGATGATTCTCCGACGCCCGTGGAAAATGGCTGACCTGTTCTGTGGAATGCAGCTTGGACCCGCGGTGGGGGCGGTGTTCGCGTCCACGGGGGAGGAGCAGGAGGCTGCGGTGCGGCAGGTGCACGAGAACCTGGCGCTGATCGAGGCGGAGCTGCGGGAGGGGGCGTTCAAGGGCCGGCGTTTCTTCGGCGGCGACGAGGTCGGCTTCCTCGACGTCGTCCTGGGCTGCGGCTCCTACTGGCTGGCCGTCTTCGAGGAGGTCACCGGCGTGCAGCTGGTGGACGCCCAGGCGTTCCCGCTCTTCCACGCCTGGCTGCGCGACTTCGAGGCGCAGGACGAGGTGAGGGAGACCATCCCCTCCATCGACCGCCTCCTCGAGTACGCGCGCGGCCTCCGCCAGATGCTGGTCGCCATGGCCGCCGGCGCCGGCGCTGGCGCAGCCTCGGCCGATGCCCCCACCGCCGCTCCGCCCGCCGCGGCGCCCCCGGCCGCCACCACGGCCGACATCGCCGTTGACATATGACCATAGGCTGTGCACGCGTTGAACTGTGGTTTGTGTCGGTCGGACGTCGTCGTAGCTACTAGCTAGTATAGTTTCCCGTGTTGTGCGGTGCCGAGCATGTGGCGAGCCGCCATGAATTGCGCTGCTACCACTATAGTTAGTGGCGCAGTCTGGCTAGGTGTCGTTTATTTCTTTCTCTTCTCTTTCTCTCATTGTTATGCGTTGTGTGTTTGTAACTGGGAATCTTATGTGTTTGCTTCCTAGCTTTCTTGTTTAGACATAATGCACGTGTGTGAGACTGGCATTTTCGTTGGATTCAACGGCCTCATGAGCGAGAAGCTGACACTGTGTTCCTCCTACCAACGAGTGGATCACTAGTGCGCATTACATATTCTTTTAACTGCGGGTAACTCTGGCGGACCGGTATTACAATTTAACAACGGTTTTCACCTCACAAGTTCACTATAGCACTATATTGATGCCAAGAGGGAGTGAAGTACCAGTCCGGCCCAAGTTGATTTATGCTAGTTCTGCCCAAATGCTGCGGTTAAACGTGGGTCAGGATGGCGGTCCAGCGACATGGTAACCATTTAATGCTACTGATCATATCAATGCCTGCTTCTGTTAAAGTGTAAACTTCTTGTTGAGAATTCATCAGTGCGTGCGTTTGTCATGAAGCCTGCTGCTCATCCACACCGGCCATTAACTTCATGCCCTGCACCCAGATGCTGCATCATGCCATCATCGTGCCCAACTTGCGCTTGATGGTTTCAGTTAATCCCTATCACAAAACACGATCAGAGAAACTTATCTCCAAAATGAATCCAACAAACTCAAATATCGTTTTCCGGTGGCTCCATTTCCAGCGGCTGGCAGAGCGCGCCGGCGCTGACGGCAACGAACCAAAGAGTGCACCGGGACAAAAAATTCCTACCGCGGGCGCTGCGGCCTGCAGATTTCATACGCACACCGATATGGGCGCTGGCGGGCACGCAGAGCTCAGAGGCCGAGCATCGCCGCAGAGCGCCTGGCTAGAAATAAGAGCCGGGACAGCGAGAGAGGATCCGAAGCAGCAGCGGCGGTGCCGATCGTGTGGCCACGGGGAGACCGCCTAAGCTCTGACCTCGTTTAAAACTCGGCAGAGTGGGAGCGCAGGGAGTAAATAAAGCGGTGTCAGGTGGCGGAGGCGGATCCGCTCGCGCGTCGTGGCGACCTCCGGCGGCCGCGCCCGTGCGCGTCGGCGTCGCCCACGTGAACGGCGGGTGCGTGCGTCCCCGCTACGGCCAGAGCCCGGCTAGTAGTAGGAGTAGGAGTATTAGTGATGTACAGTGCGCTCATTATTCTTGCCGGGATCGGGCCAGTTCGGAATCATGCCGCGCGCACGTCCGCATTTAACCCCCGCCCTGACGCCCAAGCGTTGATTGATCACTGACGCCGAACCACGACGGACGGACGGGCGGAGTATTCATCGCTCTGCATCTACTCCAGTTCGCGGATTGATGGAGCACGTACGTACGCGCGTACTGCCGGATCGCAACAGACGCTACTATAGCTAGCTAGGGCTCTAGACTTCTAGGTCTGCTGAAAAATTAACCAGACAGTCACAACGTTAGGGCAACTCCAACCAAGAGACCCAAACTGACACAAAATTTAGGACGCCGATATCCACCACACGTGTGGCATAATAGGCAATCGCCCACACACCTTGTGTGGCATGAGAAGAGGCCAGCCAACACGAACTGTGTGTGGGCGAACAGTGGAATTGCCCACACATGTGGGCGCAGCTACTTCGTGCCACACGCCCAACAAGTACTACTCATCCCCACCCTGTGCGTGTGACACGAAGCAAATATGCCCACACGTCCTGACGCAGCTATATTAGGTACCCGCGGGATGACGATTTAGTTGCCATCCGAGATGGCAACTGTAGTTATCCGGAATGGCAAATATGGTTGTAAAAGCATGGCAACTCTCTCTGTTTTGGTTAACTATAGTTGCCATGTCTAATTTATGGTAGTTGTGTAATCAAACTATAGTTGTCGTGTGTGATTAACTACTTGCCACATATGATCAAACAATAGTTGACATGTGTGTTTACCTAGTTGCCACGTGTGGTAATCACAGTTGCCATGTATGTTTATCTGATTGCCATGTACGCGCAACTGCAGTTGCCGTCTAGCAAACAAATCATAGTTGCCATGTGTATTTGCCTAGTTGCCATGTACGCGCAACTGCAGTTGCCACCAACAACGTACGACTGTCGTGTGGGCAAAAAGCAGTTCGCCCACACGCGCGTGGACTAGGTAGTGGCTGTGTGGGCAGAAACTAGTTCACCCACACAGCGCAGCTGGCAACCGTGTGTTGTGGGGCGTGTGGGCGACTGTCGGTGTCAAAACCGGCGGATCTCGGATAAGGGGTCCCGAACTGTGCGTCTAGGATCGATGGTAACAGGAGACGGGGGACACAATGTTTACCCAGGTTCGGGCCCTCTCTATGGAGGTAATACCCTACTTCCTGCTTGATTGATCTTGATGAATATGAGTGTTACAAGAGTTGATCTACCACGAGATCGTAATGACTAAACCCTAGAAGTCTAGCCTATGTGAATATGGTAATGAATCTGTCCTATCCGGACTATGCTCTCCGATTTATATAGACACCGGAGAGATCTAGGGTTACATGAGGTCGGTTACACAGGAGGAAATCTTCATAATAGGTCGCCTAGCTTGCCTTCCACGCCAAGTAGAGTCCAATCCAGACACGGGTATTGTCTTCGGCCTTCGTATCTTCGCAGCCCATCAGTCCGGCCCATGGATAACAGGCCGGACGCCCGAGGACCCCTTAGTCCAGGACTCCCTCAGTAGCCCCTGAACCTGGCTTCAATGACGAGGAGTCCGGCACGCAGATTGTCTTCGGCATTGCAAGGCGGGTTCCCCTCCTTCCGAACTCCAAGATAGTCTTCGGACATGATGATTGTATCCGGGCCTGTTACCCACCATGCACAACCGTAGAGAGAATATATATATCTTACACGAGTTCCATCTGCTGACAGCTTTCTGCAATGTGACAAGACGTCCGTTTGGTCACAATTTCGAACCCTTTATCCCACATTTCAAGACGCGGTTGCTATTGGCACGTCTTGTCGAAGCAGAGATCGTATCCCCTTATCGCGGAATTCTCATCAATGCGGGCATGGGTAACCCAACCGTGCCGTTTACACAGCCCTTGGGAATAGGTGAATCTCAAGGCGAGTGAGGAGGCGTTTTATATTTGCTGCCTTTATAAGGGGATAAGGATTCCCCCTTCCTCTTCTCGCGCTTTCTCTCTGTCTCTGCCTTCCCAATCTCGAGCTCCAGTGCCCCAGTTTCAATCTCCTTTCCACTCCAGCAACCATGTCCGGATCCGGTGGTCAGGGCAAATGGATGGTCTCCTCCGTCACGGAGGAGGACATCACTGAGCTCCGGGCGGCCGGATATTTGGCTAAGGAGATCGTCCACTGCCTACCGGCCAAGGGGCGGATCGTCCCCACGCCGGAGCCCACAGAGAGGGTGGTATTCCTCCCCCATTTCTTCCGCGGGCTAGGGTTCCACTCCACCCCTTCGTCCGCGGGTTAATGTATTATTACGGGGTAGATTTCCATGATCTGTCCCCGAATTCCTTCCTCAACATCTCGGCGTTTATCGTCGTGTGCGAGGCCTTCCTCCGCATCCAATCCCACTTTGGGTTGTGGCTCAAAGTCTTCAACATGAAGCCGAAGGTGGTGGATGGCCAGGACGCGGAGTGCGGAGGGGCAATGGTGAGCAAATTGTCCAACGTCTCCTGGCCCAAAGGCACCTTCGTGGATACGGTAAAGGAGTGGTAGAAGCAGTGGTTCTACATCACAGAACCACGCGGTACCACCTGGGCCGCATCTGTCGAATTCCGCTCCGGCGCTCCTATGTGACTCACCTCCTGGGTCGAGAAGAGTCCGGATTGGTGTTCTCCTGACGAGCTGATAGCGCTGCAGACGCGCATTATGAGCATGGTAACCAAGAGCGTCAAGCTTGTTGATGTGATACAAGTGATGTTAGTTCGCCGGATCCTTCCATGCCAGCGCCAAAGCCGCCCGCTGTGGGAGTTCTATCCAAAGAAGCACCGGACCCTGGCGAGGCTCTTCAAGACTACGCACGAAGGCGCATGGAAATTGCTCTTCAAGGGCAATGAAAAACCACCGGCCACGGATTCAGACCGTGGTCACGATTGTACACACCCCGCCAGCAAGGTATGCTATCTCGAATGAGTTCTCAACCTAATTGTTTCGAGGATGATGTCTGAGCTTTTATTACTGCTCTTTCAGGACTGGACGGAGAGGGCGAAGCGGATCCAGTGTCCGGCTCCGCTGCCCGAAGAACCAGTCATCCCGCGCTTGGCGGAGATGCTAGTACCGGCGCCATATAAGGCGCCGGAGAAGAAGGCCAAGAAGAAGGCAAAGGGGGCCAAGAGTGGCCTCCGTCGTAAGGGTACTTCGGACGCGGCGTCCGAAGACGACGAAACTCATTCCTCTGTCCCTGAGGACAATGACGGGGAAGAGGAGGAGGAGGAAGAAAACAATCCTCCCCCTGAGGAGAGGAAGAAGAAGAGGGCGGCTCCGGCGCATCTGGAGGCGGAGGCGCCCAAAAAGGGGAAGGGCGTTCCGGCGGCCAACACCGCGTGGGACGTTGACAGTAGTCCGGAACGACGCCCCCGCACAAAGCCCCAGGCCGCATCGTAAGTGACATGGCTTATTTATGCGCACATCCAGCCCTTTCTCTTCATTATCTTGATGTAGTTAGCTGTACTATTGCAGTCCGGCCCGCGACCTAATCCAGCGATCCTCGTCTGGAAGTTCGTTGGCTCCGTCGGAGATGGCGAGCCAGTCGCCACCGCCTGCTTACTCCCCCGGGGCCGGGGACGACACCGAGGCGCTGTCCCGGAGGGCCGATCTGAGCCGGGGAGGAACCCAGGACGCTGTCCGGGAGGTGCCGCGAGGCGAAGCCTCCAGTGCCAGACACATGGAGGAGACGATCCCCATGGAGACTGGCGAAGAGGGCCGCATCCAGCTTGGCCCTCAGCCGGATACGATTCCGGAGACCCATATGGCTCCGGAGTCGGGCGGGCAGCCCCCTTTGAAGGAGGGGGTGCACCGTTTCCGCCGGTGGTCCCTGTCCATCCAGGGGCGTCGGATAACCTGATGGAGGCGCTACGAGGCGCCTCCGTTATGGACGAGCACCGTGTTCTTATGAGCGCGGTGATCGAGAAGGTTCAGTCCGCCAAGAGTGGACTGAACGAAGCCTGCAGCAACCTGTTGACAGGTTTCGAGGTAAATAACAGAGAAAAAACCCCATATAGTCAGTAGCCCCTGAGACACTGTCCGGTGCTCGGTAAGAGGAACCGGACAGAGGATCAATCCTCTAGTGTAGGAGACTAACGTGATATGTGTGCATGAGAAGGCGTCGCTGTTGGCCGCGACCTCACATGTTGCCGAAGTCTCTGAACTGAAGCAGAGGCTGGAGCAGACCGAGAACGAGCTCGGCGAGGTTAGAGTGCGGCTGCAGGAGAAGCAAGGTAAGTAACGTCTTGCTGTGTGTTCGGAAAGCGGAGACGCTGTGTATTGACTGTAATGTCGAAATGTATGCAGGAGCCGCGACCGAGATCGAGGCCCTGAGGAAGGTCCTGGGCGAGGCCGAGGAGAAGGCTGTCCAGCAGCAGGCCGCCCGTAAGAAGCTCGAGGCCCGTGTCAAGGAAATCCAGCAGGAGCTCCAAGATGCAGTGAAAAAAATGTGAGACCTTGGAGAATGATGTGTCGGCTCAGGAGGCCGAACTCACCAAGGCTCGTCAGGGCGCGGAGACCACGAGGAATGAGGCCCAGGCCATCATCCAGGAGATCCAGGAGGCCAGGAAGATCACTGCGGGTAAGGCTTTTAAGATGCAAAGCAAGTATGCGGAGAGGCAGTACCTTTTACTAACCTGGGTTCGGAGTTTCCCGGGAGCTTTTGTGGATCTACCACGCAGCGTATCAGATGCTGCAGCGTTCTACCGAGCCGAAGGAGGAGGTTCTACGGAGAAGCTATTCTGGTCGCAGTATGCGACGCCAGAGCATCCCGTGTCCTTCATCGATCAGCTGAAGCAGCTGGTGGAGCTGCACAGGGTGGCCGAACTAGCCATGAAGGATTTGACAATCCGGCTATGGCCAGCCGAAGCTATACCCGATAGCTACTTCGGACTCGTGAGGCGGCTAGTGGAAGCCTGTCCGTGGCTGGACGTCGTCAAGCGCTCTGCATGTATTGAAGGCGCCCGTATGGCCTTCGCTCGCTGCAAGATGTGGTGGGCGAAGATGAACGCTGTTGAAGTGGCCAGCGGGCCGCCGGAGGGCAAGGAGCACCGCACACCCGAGAAATATTTTGCGGATGTCATAGAAGGGTCTCGACTTGTGGCAGCTCAATGTTCGCAGGACGTTATTTTCGAATGAATACATTCGTATTGGGCCTTTGCCTTGTATTATAAAGACAGAGCTTGTTTTGTAATGTAATTTCGTTATGCTTTAAATTGTTTCCTCCTGTGCGGCCGTGTTATATGCAATCTGAGGGTTGGCCAGTCGTCGGCTTCTCCCCTCACGTAATTAGTACGGAGGTGTTCGGGATGGGATCTAAACAATATTGATCCAATTGTATGGTCCTTGAAGGAGTTGTTTAGCGCAACGAACAAGGCAATCAAACTATACGGCTTAAACGCCCTCACTTAGCCATAGGAGTTTTATAATTAAGCAAATGCGCAGCCCCTGGTCCAAGCCAGGGTGCTGTCAGCATCTGATCGGGAAGTGCCGATCCTTCGCGTGAGGCGGAAAAATCTCCAACGATTTTGTAACCCACGAACAGCTGACCGGCTCTCGCCGTATCATGACAGTCAGTTTTCGGCTTTATCTAGTGAGGTGCTCATCCGGTCAAGGCCAGGGCACAATCGCAGTAGTTCTCCCTTTACTACCCTAGCCGATAGAGCGGAACGTAGGGTAGCAAGCACATGAGCTGGGCAACCCAACTATTGACCAAAGACATGATTCGGAGCCAATGCATATAATGCTAAATTCGGGGTGCCGAACTTTTATACAAAAAGTGTTCGGACTTTGTTGCCTTATTGTGGGGCGATAAGCAGCCCCTGGCGAATATGAAACATACAAAAGAGTACCGATGTAGCAAATAAGCAGATCGAAATGAAATGAAGTAAGGGGCAAAAACCGCAAAAACTGGGCCGCAAATCATTATCATTATAACTGAATGGATACGTTAAGGCGTATCTTGTACAAATAGCGTGATAAGCACCCGGGCTATGTAATATGCCGGAATCAAGAGGTAGCAGCGTACGGGTCCTGAGAGAGAAGGAAAAATACCATCAAGAAGAACGTATGGAGGTTACCCTACACACCTATGCTGCATGTCCCCTTTGTATGCCAATCCTTCGAAGGGGCTTGTGATCAGGCTCGCGGGAAAGGGAACCTGAAACAGAAAGAAAAAGGTGTATCCGGGGTCGGTCTAGCCGAACTGTAGATCCCGGTTGAGCTTGTGCCTCCGTCGATGTCCATGGAATCTCGAGTGCGTAATTATGTACGCGTGGTACGAATCCCACCACTTCATCCGGACTGGGACGGAAGCCGAATTGCTAGTCGAGCTCTTGACGAGCCTTGCTGTCCTGCTGCAGTGTAGTTCGGGACCTCTTGATGGTGTCCAGGGGCTCGGCAACCGCACTATGCTGCTGCTTGAGAAGGCCGCTCTGTACCTCTGCTGCTAGGGCGGCGGTGTGCTCCTCTGTTCGGAGAGAGCGTTCCGTGTTGCCATTGACTGTTATGACGCCGCGTGGACCGGGCATCTTGAGTTTCAGATAAGCGTAGTGTGGCACTGCGTTGAATCTAGCAAACGATGTTCGTCCGAGTAATGCGTGGTAGCCGCTGCGGAAGGGGACGATGTCGAAGATTAACTCCTCGCTTCGGAAATTGTCCAGAGAGCCGAAGACCACTTCCAGCGTGATTGAGCCCGTACTGCGGGCCTCGACGCCTAGTATGACTCCTTTGAAGGTAGTCTTTGTTGGTTTGATTCGTGAGGGGTCAATGCCCATCTTCCGAACTGTGTCTTGATAGAGCAGGCTGAGGCTGCTACCACCGTCTATTAGGACTCGTGTTAGGTGAAATCCGTCGATGATTGGGTCGAGGACCATTGCGGCCGAACCACCATGACGGATACTGGTTGGGTGGTCTCGACGATCAAAGGTGATCGGAAATGACGACCATGGATTGAATTTTGGGGCGACTAGCTCTACCGCGTAGACGTCCCTGAGTGCACGCTTACGCTCCCTTTTGGGGATGTGTGTAGCGTATATCATGTTCACCGTTTTGACTTAAGGGGGAAATTTCTTCTGCCCCCCAGTGTTCGGCTGCCGGGGCTCTTCGTCCTCGTCCTCACTTTGTGATCCCTTCTCTTTGTTTTTGGCATTTAACTTGCCAGCCTGCTTGAAAACCCAACAATCCCTGTTGGTATGATTGGCTTGCTTGTCCGGGGTGCCGTGTATCTGGCACGGACAGTCGAGTATGCGGTCCAGGCTGGAAGGTCCTTCATTATTTCTTTTATAGGGCTTCTTCCGCTGGCCGGACTTGGAGCCAGTGAATCCGGCATTGACTGTGGCGTCATCGGTATTGTTTTCATTGCTTCGGCGTTTGTGTCTGTTGCGCCGAAGCTTGCCAGTGCTATCCTTGGCCTCTGAGGGGCCTGTCTCGCTAGCTGTGTTGTTACTACGGGCCAGCCAACTGTGGTTGTGTTGTTACTACGGGCCACCCAACTGTCCTCTCCCACGCAAAAGCGGGTCATGAGTGCCGTGAGGGCTGCCATGGACTTCGGCTTTTCTTGGCCGAGGTGGCGTGCTAGCCATTCGTCCCGGATGTTGTGTTTGAAGGCTGCCAAGGCCTCGGCATCCGGACAGTCAACGATCTGATTCTTTTTGGTTAGGAACCTAGTCCAGAATTTTCTGGCTGATTCTCCAGGTTGTTGAACTATGTGGCTTAGATCATCGGCGTCTGGTGGCCGGACATATGTTCCTTGGAAGTTGTCTAGGAAAGCTTCTTCCAAGTCCTCCCAGCTGCTGATAGAATTTTCAGGCAGGCTGTTAAGCCAGTGCCGAGCTGGCCCTTTGAGCTTGAGTGGGAGGTATTTAATGGCGTGGAGGTCATCTCCTCGAGCCATGTGGATGTGGAGGATGAAATCCTCGATCCACACCGCGGGATCGGTTGTGTCGTCGTATGATTCGATATTGACGGGCTTGAATCCCTCGGGGAATTCGTGATCCAGTACCTCGTCCGTGAAGCAGAGAGGGTGTGCGGCACCTCTGTATCGGGCCGCATCGCGGCGTAGCTCTGATGGAGTCCGTCTGCGGCATTCGGCCCGGGCGTGGTTAGGTTTGTCACGTCCGAATAGGTAGCCATCGTCGTGCCTTGAGGCACGTCCGTGCGATCTGTAGATCGATCTTGTATGTCCTGCTTTATTGTCCAGGGTCTGCCGAAGGTCGTATGTGTGACCCCGAACTCTTTCATCTTTATTTTTTCGGGGTGGTGGGGCAGGCTGCTGTTCGGCCTGAGTTGCCGCTTTATCCCGACCGCGGGGTGGCCGGTCGGCCACCCTGTCTCGACCACGTGGTGGTCATTCTGCATTACGCGAGGGAGATGTGTGCTCCGGTGCTTCCTTGTCGAATTGAGGTAGCAGTCTGCGTTTCGGGTAGCTCTTAGCTGGGCGTTTGAGACCGTATTCTTCGGCAGTCAGGACATCAGTTCATCTGTTTACGAGCAGATCTTGTTCGGCTTGAAGCTGCTGCTGTTTCTTTTTCAGGCTCCTTGCAGTGGCTATGAGCTGAAGCTTAAAGCGCTCCTGCTCCATAGGGTCCTCCGGCACGATGAAGTCTTCGTTGCCGAGGCTTGTCTCTTCCTTGGAGGGTGGATGGTAACTATCGTCCTCCGAGTTATCTTCTGTGGCCTGTTCATCAGGGTTGTCTTGCCTGTTGTAATGTTCCTCCTGTTCGGATGCCGCACCGACGGGGTCTCCATTGTTTTTGGCGTCACCCGGAGTGCTATTTTCTCCGGTACCGGTGTTGCCATCCTTTGAGCGACGAGGCTTAGAACGGCGTTTGGGGCGCCGACGCTTGGACTGCGTCTCCGAGGGTTTGTTCTTATCCGGCTCTTCTTTGTCGTCGCCAGATCCTTTTGGTGTATCAACCATGTACACGTCATACGAGGAGGTGGCCGTCCAACGTCTAGTGAATGGCGGGTCTTGGCCTTGCTCATTGTCGGCATCGTCGTCCATACCGGTGATGTCTTCGGAGCCGTAGTCAAGCACGTGGGTTAAGTCGTCGACGGTGGCTATGAAGTGGGTGGCGGGTGGGAAGCAAAATTCCTCGTCGTCCGCCTCCAGCTCAAACCGAATATAGTTCGGTTGTGAGTCTTCCTCCAGGGTCAAGTTCTTCAAAGAATTTAGTACGTCACCTAAAGGCGAATGTTGGAAGATGTCTGCGGCACTAAATTCGAAAATCGACAACCGATCTAGCTCGGTGTCTGCAGGTGTATCCGGTCCGGAACGTGCAGCCGGAGACGAGTCCGGGGTTCCGTTGACGCAAGTATTGCAGGATGTCGAGTCCGTGTGCGGCTCCAACACCGCGGACTTTATGGCCTCGGAGGGCGCGATCTGCTTTGGCTCTAAGGCCGTTGTAGCAATAGGATCCATCTCCTTTATGTGATCCGACGACAGATTTAAGTCAAGCTCGTCGGAGAGAGGGGGAGTGATCGCCGCGGTCTCAAATCCATCGAAGATCAAGTCTCCACGGATATCCGCGATGTAATTCAAGCTTCCGAATCTGACCCGATGGCCAGGGGCGTAGCTATCGACCTGCTCCAAGTGGCCAAGCGAGTTGGCCCGCAGTACGAAGCCGCCGAACACAAAGATTTGTCCGGGGAGAAAGGTTTCTCCCTGAACAACGCCACCACCGACGATTGAAGGGGCCATCGAGCCTTATGTCGACGGCACAACGGAACTCTCAATGAAAGCACCAATGTCGGTGTCAAAACCGGCGGATCTCGGGTAGGGGGTCCCGAACTGTGCGTCTAGGATCGATGGTAACAGGAGACGGGGGACACAATGTTTACCCAGGTTCGGGCCCTCTCTATGGAGGTAATACCCTACTTCCTGCTTGATTGGTCTTGATGAATATGAGTGTTACAAGAGTTGATCTTCCACGAGATCGTAATGGCTAAACCCTAGAAGTCTAGCCTATGTGAATATGGTAATGAATCTGTCCTATCCGGACTATGCTCTCCGGTTTATATAGACACCGGAGAGATCTAGGGTTAAATGAGGTCGGTTACATAGGAGGAAATCTTCATAATAGGTCTCCTAGCTTGCCTTCCACGCCAAGTAGAGTCCAATCCGGACACGGGTATTGTCTTTGGCCTTCGTATCTTCACAGCCCATCAGTCCAGCCCATGGATAACAGGCCGGACGCCCGAGGACCCCTTAGTCCAGGACTCCCTCAGCGACCTCTCCAACGCCCACGCTGGCCTTGTCCTACGTGGCACGCGAAAACTGCCTCGGTGTGTCAAGATTCGTGCAAACTTAACTGGACGGTGATCCAGGCGTGTGGGCGAGTTACAATGTTGCCACACGTGTGGGCGTTAGTGTTTTCGCAAAATTTATCCTTTTTTGTGTCCGCTTGGGTCGCCAAACGGACACACGGACACGCGTGGTGCATCCAACGGTGGTACCCCATTTGAAACTGACATTCGTTGGCCCAGCCGTCCCAGAGAGGAGAAGATCGAAGATGTGTTGTCGGAGCCACCCGAGCCGGCCAGGGCGACCACCCCACCACCCTCCTCCTCTAGCACCGGAGGGAGCACCGTGCCCAGTGGCGGAGCTACATGCAATTTTTGGGGTGGCCACTACCCCCCCCCCGTCGTAGCCTAATTCCTGAAGGGTTGTTTTTAGAGGGTTAGATTAAGGAGAGTTTAGCCATTTGGTCCCCCCCAGGGATGTGTATTTCTTGTTTGGCCCCCACCCTTGAGATCTTGTGCTAGCTCCGCCACTGGCCGTGCTGCCGGCCCCCTCCGCTTGGCGCTAGAAGAACTAGGTGAAGCGCCGCCCCGCCACCCTCCTCCTCTGCTTAACGCCGAAACGCGTTGGAGGTCGCCACACCACCATCCTTGCCTTGAGCCGAAGGGATCGCCGCCCCGCCTTGCATTGCCTCGTCTCCTAAAGCACTTGATTTATCTCACATGATACCCAGGTCACCCTTGGGGGGAAAGTTAAAGACTATCTGCAATCCGAACCGGATCAAAGGTAATCAAAACTTTTTTCTGGCACCTTTGCTGGGGAAGCATCTTTACTACCCTAGCGAGGTGACTAAGGGTATCATTTTTTGTTTGTTTTGGTTTGTCCTCTATTCCTTTTTTCCGCAGTTGCCTCCCCCCCACCCCCTCCCACACACACAAATTATCATGGCTAAGAAACTTGGGGAGTTTGCAACTCCCAATGAGAACTTTATGTGTGCACCTATCGCTTTACCTGATGTTGCGGCCAAGCATTTTAAGATAAAACCTCACCATGATGGCTGAACAGAACCAATTCGGAGGTTCCACCCCTAAAGATGCTGGTATGCACTTACACGCTTTAACTGAATTATGCAAATGACACGTATAAAGGAATATGAACCTGACGCTATGAAGTTGGGTCTTTTTCCTTTCTCTTTGAGAGGAAGAACTAAGCCTTCATGCAGCTCGGCCTCCATTTGGCATTTTTGCATTGTACCTTCCTTTTACCTACTTCCATACACATACCACGGTCTCCTTCGCCTTCAATCGGGGTGATACATTGCTTTCTAGTGTCTACCTGAAGTGCGGCGTTTTATAGGTTGGGCTTTGGGTAGCCCATTTTAATTTTCTTTGAAATATTTTAAAATTTTCCCAAAATTATTTTTTTCCTCGCAGATACATGTACATGTTCTTCGAGTATCCGTAAAGTTTCACTAAATAATATGATTATTTGTAGGCTACACAAAAAATAAAAAATTCTATCCTAAATACAACAAAGAGGAAATTCATTTTATATATGTATTTGTTCTTTTGTGTGTACATCACATATGAACATACATGTTTATGAAATTTCGTACGCATAGTACAGATACAGGATGATACCCCGCATGTTGTGAAGGGATAGTTTGCAACATATTTCAATGAGACTTTTTATATGAAACATGAATGGTTGGAGTAATAATATAATTGCTAAAACTAAAAATACATATGAATTATTGTGTTTGACTATTGTATAGTTGTATAGTATTTACTAAATGTAAATATCACGATAGAATGGAAATTCCCATGCATGTCTGCATGTTGAGGTGAGTCTTTTCCCATGTATGTTGTATGATGATGTAGCACGCTTGCATATTTTGAGAATTAGGTTAGTGGGGGTGGACCTTTCTCCATGCATATTATGTGTGGAGGTGACATGCTTACATGTTGAGAGAAATAGGTTAGTGGGGACTAGTTATTTTGGTATAGAAGATATTCTTAGGTGCATACTTTAAAAAGATATAGAAAATGTACTGTCGTTGAAGAGTTACTCCATCCATCCTTATATATAGGGCCTAATATTTTGAGGTTCCCTTTGACCATGTGTGTTACCCAAAGCATACTATTAGATTTGTATGTCAAAGGAGTTTCTGATGATATAATTTTTATGTCGTACATCTCATGTATTGTTAATATTATCAATGGTCAAACGCAACCTCGTAAACCGCATTAGTGAAAGCACAAGTGCTCCCTGGGTGGTTTTGGTAATTAATGTCAACATATCTCTTGTTGGACTAATGTTTTTATCTAGAATATTTCAGATACATTCAACAGATGGAATGGCGTGGACAAGAGGATGTGGAACCCCTTCAAGGTGCTAAGGACAAAGGATTGTCTCAAGCTCAAAAGCTCAAGACTCTACATTTTAATTTTAGTGATCCAAGATCACATTGAGTCCATAGGAAAAGCCAATACTATTAAAAGGGGATAAGGTGTTGCTTAATGGCTTGCTTGCTCAAAGTGCTTAGTGATATGCTCCAAAGCCCTCAACCACTTTCTCATATCCACATATGTCCCAAACCAAAAGTCAAATTCGGCCCCACCGAAACTTTCTATCCGGCGCCACCGAGTTATCTTGACCTACCACTGCCAGAAACCCTAATCAATTCGGTCTCACCGATGGGATCCCGGTCTCACCGAGATGGGCTTGCAAACTCTTTTGTTCCTATTGCAATCAATTCGGTCTTACCGAGATTTGTAACCGGTCTCACCGAGTTTGCCTGACCAACTCTCTGGTTAGCTTATTACCAAAATCGGTCCCACCGAGTTTGTGTAATGGATCAAACCGAGATGAGGTTTTACCATAACCCTAGCACATCGGTCCCACCGAGTTGATCATATCGGTCCCACTGAAAATCCTAACGTTCACATTTTGAAGTAAATCGGTCTGACCGAGTTTCATTATTCGGTCCCACCAAGTTTGGTGATTTGTGTGTAACAGTTAGATTTTGTGTGGAGGCTATATATACCCCTCCACCCACTCTTCATTCGTGGAGAGAGCCATCAGAACAAGCCTACACTTCCAGCATACATTTTCTGAGAGAGAACCACCTACTCATGTGTTGAGACCAAGATATTCCATTCCAACCATATGAATCTTGATCTCTATCCTTCTCCAAGTTGCTTTCCATTCAAATCATCTTTCCACCAAATCGAAATATGTGAGAGAGAGTTGAGTGTTGGGGAGACTATCATTTGAAGCACAAGAGCAAGGAGTTCATCACCAACACACCATCTATTACCTTTTGGAGAGTGGTGTCTCCTAGATTGGTTAGGTGTCACTTGGGAGCCTCCGTCAAGATTGTGGAGTTGAACCAAGGAGTTTGTACAGGCAAGGAGATCGCCTACTTCGTGAAGATCTACCCTAGTGAGGCAAGTCCTTCGTGGGCGATGGCCATGGTGGGATAGACAAGGTTGCTTCTTCGTGGACCCTTAGTGGGTGGAGCCCTCCATGGACTCGCGCAACCGTTACCCTTCATGGGTTGAAGTCTCCATCAATGTGGATGTACGATAGCACCACCTATCCGAACCACGCGAAAAATCTCCGTGTCTCCAATTGCATTTGCACACTCCAATCCCATCCCTTTACATTCTCGCAAATTGCATGCTTTACTTTCCGCTGCTCATATACTCTTTCCATGCTTGCTTGAATGTGTTGTGAATGTTTAAACTTGTGCTAAAACTCTACCTTAACTTGAAGAAAATAAAAACTGCAACTTTTCTTTGTTAAGAGTCTATTCACCCCCTCTAGACACCTCTTCTCGATCCTTTCAATTGGTATCAGAGCATTGGTCTCCATTGCTTTGGTTTAAACACCTTTGGAGGAAGATGGATGAGTCTACGTTGGGGAGTCTTAGACATAGAGTGCCTATACTTGATGGAGAGTACTTTCATGAGTGGAAAAATGAGATGCATGTGATTTTCAATGAATATCATTTGAGAAAGTATATTACTAGCCCTTGTGCACCTCATGTTGATCCTTTGCATCCTACCCTTGATGAGTCTATTGACATGATTCACAACCTTAGAACTGTCAATCTTATCACTAGAGGTTTTCCTAGAAACTTGATTGGATGTTTGCCTACTCTTGATTGTGCTTACACCATATGGAGATTTCTTGAGGAACGATTCCCAAATTATTCCTTGAAAAATCTAGATGAGATTCTCCATAAGTCTATTGCCTTGAATAGGATGAGTACTAGTGATCCTAAGTTTGATGATTGTCTATTTGAGCTTGGTGATCTCATGCGTGCCAGATGAGATGTTGGAATTATTAGCAACATCATTTCCGAAGTCATTAGAATCCATAGAGATGAACATTGTTACAGTCATACTTCTAATGAATCAGCTTCTCTAGGAAAAGATCAATCACAAGATGATGTTGAACATGGATACTTTGATGAGGATGATGATAGTGACTTTGATCTTGATGAGTCTATGAGACACTTTGGTCTTATGGCCAATCTTCGCGGCTACATGGCTGGAGGAAAGGAATGGGTCCTTGATAGTGGATGTACCGATCATATGACCGGAAACAAGGATATGTTTCGTGAGCTTGCTGAAAACGACGGCCCTCGGAAGTATGTCACTTTTGGTGATAATTGAAAGGGTAAGGTGGTTGGCCTTGGTAAAGTGGCCATCTCACATGATAGCTCCATACAAAATGTTATGCTCGTTGAATCTCTTGGCTACAATTTACTTTACGTATCAGGACTTGCTGACTTTGGTTTCAATGTCCTATTTACTGAAGTAGATTGCCAAGTGTTTCATAGAGATAATCATAAAATGGTCTTTACTGGTATACGTAGAGGTGATCTTTACATTGTTGACTTCACTAAAAATGCTCAACCTAGAACTTGCTTAATTGCTAAATCTTCGAAAGGCTGGTTGTGGCATAGAAGGTTAGGTCATGTGGGCATGCGAAATCTTGATAAGCTCATTAAAGGTGATCATATCCTTGGAGTAAAAGATGTTATATTTGACAAGGATAGATTGTGCAGTGCCTGTCAAGCAGGAAAACAGGTTGGAGGAAGTCATGAAGGAAATATGCCCTAGAGGAAATAATAAAGTATTATATATTTCCTTATATCATGATAAATGTTTATCATTCATGCTAGAATTGTATTAACCGGAAACATAATACATGTGTGAATACATAGACAAACAAAGTGTCACTAGTATGCCTCTACTTGACTAGTTCGTTAATCAAAGATGGTTATGTTTCCTAGCCATAGACATGAGTTGTCATTTGATTAACGGGATCACCTCATTAGGAGAATGACGTGATTGACATGACCCATTACATTAGCTTAGCACCCGATCGTTTAGTATGTTGCTATTGCTTTCTTCATGACTTATACATGTTCCTATGACTATGAGATTATGCAACTCCCGTTTACCGGAGGAACACTTTGTGTGCTACCAAACGTCACAACGTAACTGGGTGATTATAAAGGTGCTCTACAGGTGTCTCCAAAGGTACTTGTTGGGTTGGCGTATTTCGAGATTAGGATTTGTCACTCCGATTGTCGGAGAGGTATCTCAGGGCCCACTCGGTAATGCACATCACTATAAGCCTTGCAAGCATTGTGACTAATGAGTTAGTTGCGGGATGATGTATTACGGAACGAGTAAAGAGACTTGCCGGTAACGAGATTGAACTAGGTATCGAGATACCGACGATCGAATCTCGGGCAAGTAACATACCGATGACAAAGGGAACAACGTATGTTGTTATGCGGTCTGACCGATAAAGATCTTCGTAGAATATGTAGGAGCCAATATGGGCATCCAGGTCCCGCTATTGGTTATTGACCGGAGAGGTGTCTCGGTCATGTCTACATAGTTCTCGAACCCAAAGGGTCCGCACGCTTAAAGTTACGATGACAGTTTTATTACGAGTTTATATGATTTGATGTACCGAAGGTTGTTCGGAGTCCCGGATGTGATCACGGACATGACGAGGAGTCTCGAAATGGTCGAGACGTAAAGATTGATATATTGGACGACTATATTCGGACACCGGAAGTGTTCCGGAGAAGTTTCGGATTAAACCGGAGTGCCGGAGGGTTACCGGAACCCCCCGGGGAAGTATTGGGCCTTAGTGGGCCTTGAGGGGAGAGAGAGGGCAGCAGCCAGGAGGTGGTGCGCCCCCTCCCAGAGGAGTCCTAGTTGGACTAGGAGAGGGGGGCGCAGCCCCCTTTCCCTCTCCCTCTCCCTCTCTTTCCTCCCCCCTTCTTTTCCTAGTAGGACTAGGAAAGGGGAGTCCTACTCCTACTAGGAGGAGGACTCCCCCCCTCTCCTTGGCGCGCCCCATAGGCAGCCGGCCTCCCCCTTGCTCCTTTATATACGGGGGCAGGGGGGCACCTAAGAACACACTTGATATACGATATTTTAGCCGTGTGCGGTGCCCCCCCTCCACCAGATTACACCTCGATAATACCGTCGCGGAGCTTAGGCGAAGCCCTGCGTCGGTGGAACATCATCATCGTCACCACGCCGTCGTGCTGACGAAACTCTCCCTCAACACTCGGCTGGATCGGAGTTCGAGGGACGTCATCGAGCTGAACGTGTGTAGAACTTCGGAGGTGCCGTGCGTTCGGTACTTGATCGGTCGGATCGTGAAGACGTACGACTACATCAACCGCGTTGTGATAACGCTTCCGCTGTCGGTCTACGAGGGTACGTGGACAACACTCTCCCCTCTCGTTGCTATGCATCACCATGATCTTGCGTGTGCGTAGGAAATTTTTTGAAATTACTACGTTACCCAACAGTGGCATCCGAGCCTGGTTTTATGCGTTGATGCTATGCACGAGTAGAACACAAGTGAGTTGTGGGCGATATAAGTCATACTGCTTACCAGCATGTCATACTTTGGTTCAGCGGTATTGTGAGATGAAGCGGCCCGGACCGACATTACGCGTACGCTTACGCGAGACTGGTTTCACCGTTCGGAGCACTCGTTGCTTAAAGGTGACTGGCGGGTGTCTGTCTCTCTCACTTTAGTTGAACCGAGTGTGGCTACGCCCGGTCCTTGCGAAGGTTAAAACAGCACCAACTTGACAAACTATCGTTGTGGTTTTGATGCGTAGGTAAGAACGGTTCTTGCTAAGCCCGTAGCAGCCACGTAAAACTTGCAACAACAAAGTAGAGGACGTCTAACTTGTTTTTGCAGGGCATGCTGTGATGTGATATGGTCAAGACATGATGTGATATAATGTGTTGTATGAGATGATCATGTTTTGTAACCGAGTTATCGGCAACTGGCAGGAGCCATATGGTTGTCGCTTTATTGTATGAGATGCAATCGCCATGTAATAGTTTTACTTTATCACTAAGCGGTAGCGATAGTCGTAAAAGCAATAAGTTGGCGAGACGACAACGATGCTACGATGGAGATCAAGGTGTCGCGCCGGTGACGATGGTGATCATGACGGTGCTTCGGAGATGGAGATCACAAGCACGGTGCTTCGGAGATGGAGATCACAAGCACAAGATGATGATGGCCATATCATATCACTTATATTGATTGCATGTGATGTTAATCCTTTATGCATCTTATCTTGCTTTGTTTGACGGTAGCATTATAAGATGATCTCTCACTAAAATTTCAAGATAAAAGTGTTCTCCCTGAGTATGCACCGTTGCAAAAGTTCTTCGTGCTGAGACACCACGTGTTAATCGGGTGTGATAGGCTCTACGTTCAAATACAACGGGTGCAAAACAGTTGCACACGCGGAGTACTCAGGTTAAACTTGACGAGCCTAGCATATGTACAGATATGGCCTCGGAACACAGAGACCGAAAGGTCGAGCGTGAATCATATAGTAGATATGATCAACATAGTGATGTTCACCATTGAAACTACTCCATCTCACGTGTTAATCGGTCATGGTTTAGTTGCTTTGGATCACGTAATCACTTAGATGATTAGAGAGATGTCTATCTAAGTGGGAGTTCTTAAGTAATATGATTAACTGAACTTAAATTTATCATGAACTTAGTACCTGATAGTATCTTGCTTGTCTATGTTAATTGTAGATATATGGCCCGTGCTGTTGTTCCGTTGAATTTTAATGCGTTCCTTGAGAAAGCTAAGTTGAAAGATGATGGTAGCAATTACACGGACTGGGTCCGTAACTTGAGGATTATCCTCATTGCTGCACAGAAGAATTACGTCCTGGAAGCACCGCTAGGTGCCAGGCCTCCTGCAAGAGCTACACCAGAAGTTATGAACGTCTGGCAAAGCAAAGCTGATGACTACTCAATAGTTCAGTGTGCCATGCTTTACGGCTTAGAACCGGGACTTCAACGACGTTTTGAACGTCATGGAGCATATGAGATGTTCCAGGAGTTGAAGTTAATATTTCAAGCAAATGCCCGGATTGAGAGATATGAAGTCTCCAATAAGTTCTATAGCTGCAAGATGGAAGAGAATAGTTCTGTCAGTGAGCATATACTCAGAATGTCTGGGTATAATAATCACTTGATTCAACTGGGAGTTCAACTTCCGGATGATTGCGTCATTGACAGAATTCTTCAATCACTGCCACCAAGCTACAAGAGCTTCGTGATGAACTATAACATGCAAGGGATGGATAAGACGATTCCCGAGCTCTTCGCAATGCTAAAGGCAGCGGAGGTAGAAATCAAAAAGGAGCATCAAGTGTTGATGGTCAGTAAAACCACTAGTTTCAAGAAAAAGGGCAAAGGGAAGAAGAAAGGGAACTTCAAGAAGAATAGCAAGCAAGTTGCTGTTCAGGAGAAGAAATCCAAGTCTGGACCTAAGCCTGAAACTGAGTGCTTCTACTGTAAGCAGACTGGCCACTGGAAGCGGAACTGCCCCAAGTATTTGGCGGATAAGAAGGATGGCAAGGTTAACAAAGGTATATGTGATATACATGTTATTGATGTGTACCTTACCAGAGCTCGCAGTAGCACCTGGGTATTTGATACTGGTTCTGTTGCTAATATTTGCAACTCAAAACAGGGGCTACGGATTAAGCGAAGTTTAGCTAAGGACGAGGTGACGATGCGCGTGGGAAATGGTTCCAAAGTCGATGTGATCGCCGTCGGCACGCTACCTCTACATCTACCTTCGGGATTAGTTTTAGACCTAAATAATTGTTATTTGGTGCCAGCGTTGAGCATGAACATTATATCTGGATCTTGTTTAATGCGAGACGGTTATTCATTTAAATCAGAGAATAATGGTTGTTCTATTTATATGAATAATATCTTTTATGGTCATGCACCCTTGAAGAGTGGTCTATTTTTAATGAATCTCGATAGTAGTGATACACATATTCATAATGTTGAAGCCAAAAGATGCAGAGTTAATAATGACAGTGCAACTTATTTGTGGCACTGCCGTTTGGGTCATATCGGTGTAAAGCGCATGAAGAAACTCCATACTGATGGAATTTTGGAATCACTTGATTTTGAATCACTTGGTACTTGCGAACCGTGCCTTATGGGCAAGATGACCAAAACACCGTTCTCCGGAACTATGGAGAGAGCAACAGATTTGTTGGAAATCATACATACAGATGTATGTGGTCCGATGAATATTGAAGCTCGTGGCGGATATCGTTATTTTCTCACCTTCACAGATGATTTGAGCAGATATGGGTATATCTACTTAATGAAACATAAGTCTGAAACATTTGAAAAGTTCAAAGAATTTCAGAGTGAAGTTGAAAATCATCGTAACAAGAAAATAAAATTCCTACGATCTGATCGTGGAGGAGAATATTTGAGTTACGAGTTTGGTCTACATTTGAAACAATGCGGAATAGTTTCGCAACTCACGCCACCCGGAACACCACAGCGTAATGGTGTGTCTGAACGTCGTAATCGCACTTTACTAGATATGGTGCGATCTATGATGTCTCTTACTGATTTACCGCTATCGTTTTGGGGTTATGCTTTAGAGACGGCTGCATTCACTCTAAATAGGACACCATCGAAATCCGTTGAGACGACGCCTTTTGAACTATGGTTTGGCAAGAAACCAAAGTTGTCGTATCTTAAAGTTTGGGGTTGCGATGCTTATGTGAAGAAACTTCAACCTGATAAGCTCGAGCCTAAATCGGAGAAATGTGTCTTCATAGGATACCCAAAGGAGACCGTTGGGTACACCTTCTATCACAGATCCGAAGGCAAGATATTTGTTGCTAGAAATGGATCCTTTCTGGAGAAGGAGTTTCTCTCGAAAGATGTGAGTGGGAGGAAAGTAGAACTTGATGAGGTAACTGTACCTGCTCCCTTATTGGAAAGTAGATCATCGCAGAGATCAGTTTCTGCGATACCTACACCAAGTAGTGAGGAAGTTAATGATAATGATCATGAAACTTCAGATCAAGTTATTACTGAACTTCGTAGGTCAACTAGATCAAGATCCGCACCAGAGTGGTACGGTAATCCTGTTCTGGAGGTCATGTTACTAGACCATGGCGAACCTACGAACTATGAAGAAGCGATGGTGAGCCCAGATTCCGAAAAATGGCTTGAAGCCATGAAATCCGAGATGGGATCCATGTATGAGAACAAAGTATGGACTTTGGTTGACTTGCCCGATGGTCGGCAAGCCATTGAAAATAAATGGATCTTCAAGAAGAAGACTGACGCTGATGGTAATGTTACTATCTATAAAGCTCGACTTGTTGCGAAAGGTTTTCGACAAGTTCAAGGAATTGACTACGATGAGACCTTCTCACCCGTAGCGATGCTTAAGTCTGTCCGAATCATGTTAGCAATTGCCGCATTTTATGATTATGAAATTTGGCAAATGGATGTCAAAACTGCGTTCCTGAATGGATTTCTGGAAGAAGAGTTGTATATGATACAACCGGAAGGTTTTGTCGATCCAAAGGGAGCTAACAAAGTGTGCAAGCTCCAGCGATCCATTTATGGACTGGTGCAAGCCTCTCGGAGTTGGAATAAACGCTTTGATAGTGTGATCAAAGCATTTGGTTTTATACAGACTTTTGGAGAAGCCTGTATTTACAAGAAAGTGAGTGGGAGCTCGATAGCATTTCTGATATTATATGTGGATGACATATTACTGATTGGAAATGATATTGAATTTCTGGATAGCATAAAGGGATACTTGAATAAGAGTTTTTCAATGAAAGACCTCGGTGAAGCTGCATATATATTAGGCATTAAGATCTATAGAGATAGATCAAGGCGCTTAATTGGACTTTCACAAAGCACATACCTTGACAAAGTTTTGAAGAAGTTCAAAATGGATCAAGCAAAGAAAGGGTTCTTGCCTGTACTACAAGGTGTGAGATTGAGTAAGACTCAATGCCCGACCACTGCAGAAGATAGAGAGAAGATGAAAGATGTTCCCTATGCTTCAGCCATAGGCTCTATCATGTATGCAATGCTGTGTACCAGACCTGATGTGTCCCTGGCTATAAGTTTAGCAGGGAGGTACCAAAGTAATCCAGGAGTGGATCACTGGACAGCGGTCAAGAACATCCTGAAATACCTGAAAAGGACTAAGGATATGTTTCTCGTATATGGAGGTGACAAAGAGCTCATCGTAAATGGTTACGTTGATGCAAGCTTTGACACTGATCCGGACGATTCGAAATCGCAAACCGGATACGTATTTACATTGAACGGTGGAGCTGTCAGTTGGTGCAGTTCCAAGCAAAGTGTCGTGGCGGGATCTACGTGTGAAGCGGAATACATAGCTGCTTCAGAAGCAGCGAATGAAGGAGTCTGGATGAAGGAGTTCATAACCGATCTAGGTGTCGTACCTAGTACATCGGGACCAATGAAAATCTTTTGTGATAATACTGGTGCAATTGCCTTAGCAAAGGAATCCAGATTTCACAAGAGAACCAAGCACATCAGAAGACGCTTCAATTCCATCCGGGATTTAGTCCAGGTGGGAGACATAGAAATTTGCAAGATACATACGGATCTGAATGTAGCAGATCCGTTGACTAAGCCTCTTCCACGAGCAAAACATGATCAGCACCAAGACTCCATGGGTGTAAGAATCATTACTATGTAATCTAGATTATTGACTCTAGTGCAAGTGGGAGACTGAAGGAAATATGCCCTAGAGGCAATAATAAAGTATTATATATTTCCTTATATCATGATAAATGTTTATCATTCATGCTAGAATTGTATTAAACGGAAACATAATACATGTGTGAATACATAGACAAACAAAGTGTCACTAGTATGCCTCTACTTGACTAGTTCGTTAATCAAAGATGGTTATGTTTCCTAGCCATAGACATGAGTTGTCATTTGATTAACGGGATCACCTCATTAGGAGAATGACATGATTGACATGACCCATTACATTAGCTTAGCACCCGATCGTTTAGTATGTTGCTATTGCTTTCTTCATGACTTATACATGTTCCTATGACTATGAGATTATGCAACTCCCGTTTACCGGAGGAACACTTTGTGTGCTACCAAACGTCACAACGTAACTGGGTGATTATAAAGGTGCTCTACAGGTGTCTCCAAAGGTACTTGTTGGGTTGGCGTATTTCGAGATTAGGATTTGTCACTCCGATTGTCGGAGAGGTATCTCAGGGCCCACTCGGTAATGCACATCACTATAAGCCTTGCAAGCATTGTGACTAATGAGTTAGTTGCGGGATGATGTATTACGGAACGAGTAAAGAGACTTGCCGGTAACGAGATTGAACTAGGTATCGAGATACCGACGATCGAATCTCGGGCAAGTAACATACCGATGACAAAGGGAACAACGTATGTTGTTATGCGGTCTGACCGATAAAGATCTTCGTAGAATATGTAGGAGCCAATATGGGCATCCAGGTCCCGCTATTGGTTATTGACCGGAGAGGTGTCTCGGTCATGTCTACATAGTTCTCGAACCCAAAGGGTCCGCACGCTTAAAGTTACGATGACAGTTTTATTATGAGTTTATATGATTTGATGTACCGAAGGTTGTTCGGAGTCCCGGATGTGATCACGGACATGACGAGGAGTCTCGAAATGGTCGAGACGTAAAGATTGATATATTGGACGACTATATTCGGACACCGGAAGTGTTCCGGAGAAGTTTCGGATTAAACCGGAGTGCCGGAGGGTTACCGGAACCCCCCGGGGAAGTATTGGGCCTTAGTGGGCCTTGAGGGGAGAGAGAGGGCAGCAGCCAGGAGGTGGTGCGCCCCCTCCCAGAGGAGTCCTAGTTGGACTAGGAGAGGGGGGCGCAGCCCCCTTTCCCTCTCCCTCTCCCTCTCTTTCCTTCCCCCCTTCTTTTCCTAGTAGGACTAGGAAAGGGGAGTCCTACTCCTACTAGGAGGAGGACTCCCCCCCTCTCCTTGGCGCGCCCCATAGGCAGCCGGCCTCCCCCTTGCTCCTTTATATACGGGGGCAGGGGGCACCTAAGAACACACTTGATATACGATATTTTAGCCGTGTGCGGTGCCCCCCTCCACCAGATTACACCTCGATAATACCGTCGCGGAGCTTAGGCGAAGCCCTGCGTCGGTGGAACATCATCATCGTCACCACGCCGTCGTGCTGAAGAAACTCTCCCTCAACACTCGGCTGGATCGGAGTTCGAGGGACGTCATCAAGCTGAACGTGTGTAGAACTTCGGAGGTGCCGTGCGTTCGGTACTTGATCGGTCGGATCGTGAAGACGTACGACTACATCAACTGCGTTGTGGTAACGCTTCCGCTGTCAGTCTACGAGGGTACGTGGACAACACTCTCCCCTCTCGTTGCTATGCATCACCATGATCTTGCGTGTGCGTAGGAAATTTTTTGAAATTACTACGTTACCCATCAAGTCACCCCGTGAAGAACATCATGACCACGAGAAGACCGCTCGAGCTACTTCATATGGATCTCTTTGGTCCCAATGCCTACAAGAGTCTCGGTGGAAACTCATTTGGTCTAGTTATAGTCGATGATTTTTCAAGATTTACGTGGGTGTTCTTTCTTGATGATAAATTGCAGGTCCAAAAGATCTTCAAGAACTTCGCTAGGAAGGCCCAAAATCAATTTGAAGTGAAGATCAAGAAGGTTCGCAGCGACAACGGAACGGAGTTCAAGAACGCAAATGTGGATACCTTTCTTGACGAAGAAGGGATTTCACACGAGTTCTCGGCTACGTACACACCTCAACAAAATGGAGTTGTTGAGAGGAAGAACCGAACTCTTATTGAGATGGCAAGAACGATGCTTGATGAGTACAAGACTCCAAAACACTTTTGGGCGGAAGCGGTTGAGACGGCTTGTCATGCAACAAATCGCTTGTATCTTCACAAGCTACTCGGCAAGACGGCATACGAGCTCCTCACCGGTAACAAACCCCAAGTTGGATACTTTCGAGTATTCGGCTCAAAGTGCTACATTCTTGATAAGCATCGTCGTTCTAAATTTGCTCCTAAATCTCATGAGGGTTTCCTACTTGGTTATGGCTCAAACTCTCACATTTACCGTGTCTACAATAATTTCACCCGAAAGGTTGAAGAGATGGTAGATGTGAAGTTTGATGAATCTAACGGCTCGCAAGTAGAGCAATTGCCAATTGATGTAGGAGACAAAGACCCTTCGGAAGCTATCCAAGACTTGTCTATTGGCAAGATTCGTCCAACGGAGGTGAAGGAGAGTACCTCGTCCGTCCAAGTGGAAGCTTCTACCTCACAACAAGGTGAACCAAGAGTTGACATGGAAGCATCCACAAGTGGGACACATCAAGATGAAGAAAACGAGGAAATGCATCAAGATGAACCTCATCAACCCCCTTCTCCACCACGACGAGAGAACGACAACGTCAACAATGAAGAAGGCCAAGAAGAAGGACAAGATGATGAAGAAGATGTTCCACCCCGACCCAAGCAAAAGCTCTCACGAGTTCGAGCAAGAGTCTCAAGAGACCATCCCGTCGAACAAATCTTCAATGATATTCAAATCGGGAGAATCACTCGCTCTAAAACTCGTTTGGCTAACTTTTGTGAACATTATTAGTTCATCTCTAGCATTGAACCTATGAAGGTTGAAGAAGTATTGGAAGATCCGGATTGGATAAATGCCATGCATGAAGAGCTACACAACTTTGAGAGAAATCAAGTGTGGACATTGGTCGTGAAGCCCGACAACAACCACAACATCATTGGTACCAAATGGGTGTTTCGCAACAAGCAAGACGAAGATGGTCAAGTCGTCCGCAACAAAGCACGTATCGTCGCCCAATGCTACACTCAAGTCGAAGGTATGGACTACGGTGAGACATATGCCCCCGTTGCTAGACTTGAGTCCATCCGCATCTTACTTGCCTATGCTAATCACCATGATATCACCTTGTACCAAATGGATATTAAAATTGCTTTTCTAAATGGTGAAATTGAGGAGGAAGTTTATGTTAAGCAACCTCCCGGCTTTGTCAATCCTAAGAAACTCGACCATGTTTACAAACTTCACAAAGCTCTTTATAGTCTTAAACAAGCTCCTAGAGCATGGTATAAATTCTTGACCAAGTTCCTTATTGAAAAGGGCTTTGAGATTGGAAAAATAGATAAATGGTGAATTATTTGTGTGCCAAATTTATGTTGATGATATCATATTTGGTTCGACTAATCCTCATTTTAGTGAAAAGTTTGGGAAGCTAATGTAGAAGAAGTTTGAGATGTCTATGATGAGTGAACTCAAGTTCTTTCTTGGTTTGCAAATCAAGCAAACTAAGAAAGGCACCTTTGTCTCTCAAACAAAGTACACCAAGGACTTATTCAAGAAGTTCAACATGCAAGAAAGCAAAGGTATGAAAACTCCCATGCCTACTAGTGGACATCTTGACGTGACCAATGATGGCAAATCGGTTGACCAAAAGGTTTACCGTTCTATGATTGGTTCATTGTTATATCTATGTGCCTCCCGTCCCGATATTATGCTAAGTGTGTGCATGTGTGCACGATATCAAGAAGCCCCCAAAGAATGTCATCTTAAGGCTGTGAAAAGGATAGTGAGATACTTAATAAATACATCAAATTTTGGCATTTGGTATCCTAAGAGGTCTTCTTTTGATCTTGTGGGCTACTCCGACTCGGACTATGCCGGTGACAAGGTTGATAGAAAGTCTACTTCGGGTACTTGTCAATTTCTTGGTAGATCTCTTGTGTCTTGGTCCACCAAGAAACAAAACTCGGTATCCTTATCCACCGCCGAAGCGGAATACATTGCCGCCGGTTCATGTTGCGCTCAATTACTTTGGATGATCCAAACTCTTAAAGACTATGGGATCAATGTGAAACATGTTCCATTGCTTTGTGACAATGAGAGTGCTATTAAGATTGCTCACAATCCCGTGCAACATTCTCAAACTAAGCATATTGAAGTTCTTCATCATTTCATTCGAGATCATGTTGCTAAAGGGGACATTGATCTTAAGCATGTTCGAACCGATAAGAAATTGGCGGATATATTCACCAAACCGCTTGATGGGAAAATATTTTGCCGTTTGAGAGGGGGATTGAACATCATTGATGCTTCAAACTTGGAGTAGGAACTCCATTTGGATACATGCAAGGCATGAGCCTATGACTAATCCTTGATTCTTCTCTTATGATGATAATCATATGTCTTGGATACACTTGTACCCTTGCATGCTATCTAACCCTTGTAGGTACTTGGTTGAATCTAAATCCATGGGATTGCAACTCACTTACATCTTGAGCAATTTATACATCACCAAGTCTCTACAACATGGTGGTTGAAGACAAGGAAGCATGAAACCCTTCAACATATCCTTTGACAAATTCTATATATCAAATTTCATTTGGTATCAAGTTTCATGATTGACATTTTGGATATACAAGTGCTCTTCCTTGCAATACTAACACATGTAGGTAGATGAACTCAAACTACAAGTGGTGCTCCCAACCATTGATGCGCTACATCAACCTTGAGCACTCCACACAAGTTCAACTACATGATCAAGTTCAACACCACCACTCAAGGTATGTTATTCCATCTTAGAGAAGCTTTACTCCAAGTCATGGGTCAAAGCAGCTCAACAAGATGCGAATACATCAAAATGCTTAAACGAAAAATGGTAACCCCATTTTGAGCTTTAACGATGAGTATGACTTATGATCAAGTGTTCTCACTTGACTCCTCAGTCAATATACTCTAACATAGGTGACTTTGTCGCCGCCCAATTCTAGATGAAGTTCTCTAGTGTTTCTCTAAGTTCTTGCATTTGTTCCTTGCATATTTGTTTCTCTTCTTTTTTAAAAAAAGAAAAAAAACTTCATCTAGATTTTCTTTTCTGTGTTTTGTTCTGCATTTCCTGCATCCAATTCATTGCAAATCTTTGTGAGATCTTATTTGCCTAGCGAGCTGAGGTGAGAGTTGCTCTTTCTGTCACTTTTGGTCAAACCGAACCACTTCGGTGCAACCGAAAAATATAACTCGGTGTCATCGATTTCACTGCAGAGAAGACAATTTGCCACTTGTTCCTGCACTTTTGTTCCAGCTCCACTCAATGATTCTTGTCCTCTACCAGCATCACATTCTATATGCTGCTTTGCTCTGTGATTCAAGGACCAAACCTATTTTGACTCACACTCCAGAAGATCCCTTCTTAGAAATTGATGTCAAAGGGGGAGAGAGAGATCACATCAAAGCTTAACCACTTAAAAATGGTGAGAGAGTACTTCAACAAGGGAGAGAGAGAGGAATAACATCAAAGGCCCCAGATGCTTGGTGTTCAAGAGGAGAGAAGTCACATGTCTTTAAGAGGGGAAAGACATGTCAATTTGTGTTATGATTTGTGATCTGATCTGTTTTGTTCTGATTTTGTTTCCTTATTTTCTCCCATTATCCCATAGGAGATTCAGGGGGGGAAAGATCTCTTGGGAAGGAAATATTTGAATTCATTGCATATCTTTTATCTTTGGGGACATGTCTATATCAAACTAGAGTACCTAGTACTCACTCTCTACATGTTATCCCAATCTTGGTACTCTTGTGGCTTCTTTTGTTTGCTCTGTCTAGTAGATGTTTCTGTGTTACTCTAACCTTGTTTATTCAGGTTCATCTCTTTCTAAGCCAACTCAAGACCACAAGATAAGTATATGCATTACACTCATGTGCATGATGATTTCTTGCTGATGTACATATTGTTTGCAAGAAGGAATCATGAACGTGAAGTTACACTTCATATATTCATATCATTAGCTCTGATGCATATAGCCAAGATACATGTAACACATTGCTTGCTCTGTCATGTCTATGCATTCACATGCTCTAACATTCCTTATTTATATGACTGCATACATGTAGGGGAAGCCTATGCATGTTACATGTCTTTCCAAAGCTTTACTTGCTATTCTCTATATCTTGATCTAAAGCTTTGATGTATGTTGTCATCAATTACCAAAAAAGGGGGGATTGAAAGCACAGTGCTCCCTGGGTGGTTTTGGTAATTAATGTCAACACATCTCTTGTTGGACTAATGTTTTTATCTAGAATATTTCAAATAAGTTCAACAGATGGAGTGACGTGGACAAGAGGATGTGGAATCCCTTCAAGGTGCTAAGGACAAAGGATTGGCTCAAGCTCAAAAGCTCAAGACTCTACATTTTAATTTTAGTGATCCAAGATCACATTGAGTCCATAGGAAAAGCCAATACTATAAAAATGGGATGAGGTGTTGCTTAATGGCTTGCTTGCTCAAAGTGCTTAGTGATATGCTCCAAAGCCCTCAACCACTTTCTCATATCCACATATGTCCCAAACTAAAAGTCAAACTCGGCCCCACCGAAACTTTCTATCCGGCGCCACCGAGTTATCTTGACCTAGTCACTACCAGAAACCCTAATCAATTCGGTCTCACTGATGGGATCCCGGTCTCACCGAGATGGGCTTGCAAACTCTCTGGTTCCTATTGCAATCAATTCGGTCTTACCGAGATTTGTAATCGGCCTCACCGAGTTTGCCTGACCAACTCTCTGGTTAGCTTATTACCAAAATCGGTCCCACCGAGTTTGTGTAATCGGTCAAACCGAGATGAGGTTTTACCATAACCCTAGCACATCGGTCCCACCGAGTTGATCATATCGGTCCCACCGAAAATCGTAACGTTCACATTTTGAACTAAATCGGTCTGACCGAGTTTCATTATTCGGTCCCATCGAGTTTGGTGATTTGTGTGTAACGGTTAGATTTTGTGTGGAGGCTATATATACCCCTCCACCCACTCTTCATTAGTGGAGAGAGCCATCAGAACAAGCCTACACTTCCAGCATACATTTTTTGAGAGAGAACCACCTACTCATGTGGTGAGACCAAGATATTCCATTCCAACCATATGAATCTTGATCTCTAGCCTTCTCCAAGTTGCTTTCCACTCAAATCATCTTTCCACCAAATCCAAATCTATGAGAGAGAGTTGAGTTTTGGGGAGACTATCATTTGAAGCACAAGAGCAAGGAGTTCATCATCAACACACCATCTATTACCTTTTGGAGAGTGGTGTCTCCTAGCTTGGTTAGGTGTCACTTGGGAGCCTCCGTCAAGATTGTAGAGTTGAACCAAGGAGTTTGTATGGGCAAGGAGATCGCCTACTTCGTGAAGATCTACCCTATTGAGGCAAGTCCTTCGTGGGCGATGGCCATGGTGGGATAGACAAGGTTGCTTCTTCATGGACCCTTCGTGGGTGGAGCCCTCCGTTGACTCGCGCAACCATTACCCTTCGTGGGTTGAAGTCTCCATCAACGTGGATGTACGATAGCACCACCTATCGGAACCACGCCAAAAATCTCCGTGTCTCCAATTGCGTTTGCACACTCTAATCCCATCCCTTTACATTCTCGAAAATTGCATGCTTTAGTTTCCGCTGCTCATATACTCTTGCCATGCTTGCTTGAATGTGTTGTGAATGTTTAAACTTGTGCTAAAATCTACCTTAACTTGAAGAAAATAAAAACTGCAACTTTTCTTTGTTAAGAGTCTATTCACCCCCCTCTAGACACCTCTTCTCGATCCTTTCAATTAGGCCCTTATATATGGATGGAGGGTGTAAAATAAATGGTCCCTTGCATATGGAGCAATTATTATTAGGGTTAACTGGATAAATGCCACTTGAATTCTGGTGATTCCAAGAAACGGCACTGCAATTTCTAAACTTTGAAAAATGTCACTTCAAATTTTGCAAACTTTGAAAAACACTACCGCGGACTTTGAAAAATGCCACTGGAAATTGTATTTTTCAAAATTTAGAAATTGCAGTGGCGTTTCTTGAAATCGCCAGAATTCCAGTGGCATTTATCAAATTAACCCTTATTATTAATAGATCTCTTTCCTCCTCCATAAGAAAAGAGCCTAGGTCTTTCTCCTCCTCCCATCGGCGTAGCTCCCGGCCTATCCAATCTCCAATAGCCTAGGCCATGGAGGTGCGGAGGACCTCGCCCTCCTCCTCCTCCCTCCCCCCTCCCCCACCGGCGGGAGGGACTCCGTTCTTGTTCTTGTTAGGTTGAACGTTTTGGTTGGGGTTGTTTGGCGACAACGATGTCCCTTGGTAGGAATAATGACTCTCACGTTCTATCTCCGTCCCGATGGTGCATCTAGCTTCGTCGGAGGCCGTGTGGAGGTGTGTCTCCATCGGATCTTGCGGAATTCGGTCTGTGTTGTTCTTTGATGGATTTGTTTGGGTCCGGACTTCGTTCGTCTTCGTTGGGTGTTTACAATTTTGATGCTCCCGATCTATGACTTTCTTTGTCGACGATGGTTGCTCCTCTGGTGCACTAGTCCGATGGGGCCTTAGCACGTCGACTTCCCGACTGTGTACTATAATAAGGTTTGCCCGGCTCAGAGGGCAATAACGGCGGCGCGCCTTTGGCTCGCTCCAGTGCTTGTAGTCGTCGCTAGATGGTCCACGAACATGTTTATAATTTTTATTACCTCTAATGTTCTTTGTACTGCAATGATTGAAGATGAATAGATTAAAAGTTTCTCACGTAATAAAGATAAATGGACCCTATAATAAACGAGCTTCATGGAGCTCGGCCACTATTTGCACTTTCCGGGGTAGAAATACGGAGTAGTACTACTAGCACCGACAGACGATAAGCTGCACGCAAAGAAATGAGAGACCGATTGTACGGCCTTCTCCGTCGCACACGCATGTACTGTAGTATTTGCATACGGAATTCCATGCATGCAAACCGATGGCAACATGTATAAAGGCGATGGACAGACCGATGGACGGATGCATCATGGATGGATGGAAGTGGAACGTCCCATCCACGCGCGTCCGCATCCAATCCATGCCGCATGCCACGCACTCAGGCGTTTTCTCATCTCACGGGCAAACGCAACGCACACTGCCGCACGCCTCGCCGCCGGACCCTGGGGCACAGTCTCTCCGGCGTCGCGTCGCGTCGCGTCGATTGCGTGACCCTGTCGCGCCCCCACGACAGTACCATCGCGCGCACGCGCGGGTGCCGTGCCCGTGCGTTTGCCGTGCCAGAGCGGGTGAGCCGGCGACACCGTCGCTCCGGGCAGAGCCCCCGGTGTGCCGCGCGTACGAGAAACAAGAGCGGGCCGGGCGCGCCGTGTTGATCGCACGGCATGACACGACACGTTACAGATATGGGTTGTGCTGGACACACGGCACGGTACACGCGTGTGTGTACCTGGCGCTTTCATACGGGTGCTTGTCGGGCGTGTCCTGTTCGTACTGAAGGTCTGGCCGTATTGCGCCGTTCCTCTCGTCCCTGGCGGCTTCAACCCTAGCCGCCGTCAGGGGCGCTAATTTTCTAGCGCGGTTCTCCGGCGGCTCCCCTCCGCCGGCGACCTCGGTCGTTGGTGGCGAGGGAGGTCGCGGGATCCACTGGAACTTTTACTCCCTCGTAGTTAGGTTTTTAGACTATTCATTATTTTGGCTTCGGCGGCGACGATGACGGTGTTAAATAAAGATTCTTCGGATCCTTCCCCGACGAGGCCGTTGACCCTATGGTTCGAGATGGATTTGAAAACCAGTCTGTTCAAGTAAGGATGGCGTGATGGCGGCGGCATCCTCGTGGTGGACCTGTGTCCTCGGGCTCCGCCGTTGCGACGGGGTTTGCTCCAGCGTCGGCGCGGAGCTTGGGAGGTAGTCCAAGAGCGGATGCAGATTGTGGTCTGCATCGACGACATCTGGAAGTTGGAACGTGTGCTGAGTTCGTGGTTCATGGATGGCAGGTATGGTTTCCTCCTTCGGCGTCTTAGTCATGGTGGGGTGCTACATCTGGAGCTCGATGGCGTGTCTGGGGTGTTGCCCCGGTCTGATTCGTTTAACGGCGATGGCTTCACTTTTGGTGAGTCACCTTGGAGGTCCGCAAAGCTGCATATCAGCGATGGAGCCGCGTCGAGCTCGGGTGGGGAGGTGATCTGTCATTCTTTTTTTCGGTGGCTGCTGTGGTGGTGCCGGAGGGAGGTGACGGGCGTTGGTGTCAAGCTAAGAGATGTTCTGCTATCTTTTCAGTTTTATCATGTCGGTCATTACATGACTTGTATTTTGATATTTACGATATGAATGAAACACGTATTAGCATGAAAAAAAGTGTCCTGTTCGTACTGTCTGGATCTGAAGATCGACCGACATCGCCGGATTAACGGATACTCCCACACGGCAAAGAATGGTCGTCTAGGTGTACCTTTCTCAGCTGAAAAAAGGAAAGAGACTAGGCGAGCTGAAAGCAAAAACAGAGGCAGCATCACGCGCGTGCTACACCAACTCCGACTATAGATGGGCGATGAACCTGAAGCAATAGATTACATCAGCACTCCGCCCGTGGATATAAACTGCCGGCAACTTGAAATTAAGGAAGTGCTAGCACTGGCGTATACGTAGTAGCTCTAGTCACTAGCGTTCTTCTGAATACCGAGAGTATTGACTGACGTTGCATTGCATCCACGTGCGTGGTGTCGTATCCTCAACAGCAAAGCTAGGCACTACGCGGATCAAGTTAAGTTAAGCAAGCTACAGTGCTTTTGTGGAACTAGCAGTACTCCTAATTAAGTTAAGCAAGCTACACCAAAGAGTGTACTTTTGCAAAGGGTAGTAATTAAGTCAAGCAAACTACACCAAGCAGTACAAAAGTGGTGCTCGGAATTACTACCCTTTGTGGGACTTTTGTGGAAAGCTCGGCTAAAAACGTTGACAATGCGGATCCATGCATGTGAGCTTCAAGTCACGGGGCTCAAGGAGGACAATGCCATGCACGCACACATGGCTTACGCTAATCATGGCAACGACAAGGATCTACGTACTACCAGTACGTACCACTTTCCATTAGGCCAAGCAATGAACGAACCAACCAAGCCATGCGGCGCTGTGATCATCGACGGGCGGACGGATCCACTGACTATTTACACGTCACGTCGATGAGGCCTTACTGTGGCGCCAACAGTAACGGGCAGGCAGCTAAAGTTCAAAAGCGGCCATGTTTGAGGTGACGTCGTGAGTCACGGCACGGCACAACTTCTCGATTGAGTGCACGTCTAGGGCTAGCTGCTAGCTAGGGCAATGGTGGCACTGCGCCTCACCTGCACGTCTACGGAGTAGGCAGCCTCGCCTTTTGCCGGACACGGACACAGTGCCGTGCATGTGGTCGTGTGATCGACGTCGATCGCTGTTTGTTCGCGTCAAGATCGTCATCAGCTCGCTGGCCTTCTTCTTCTAGTAGGGGCGGGGCGGGGCGCGGGCAGGCCTGCACGAGGGGGGCAAGAATATTGCCTGCCCGCTGCCCGGTACGGCTGGCCATGCAAGGACGAGAGGGAAGACAACGAACATGCATGTCAACTTGTCAAGTCTTCGAGATTGCCTGGTTAGCGGACGGCCGGTGGCTTAAGATCTGGCGGACAGTTTTCGACACCGTCAGATTGCCCTCTCCAAGCCAGAGAGGGAGAGGGTGTTCCTTTTATCTGCCATGTTTGTAATGCTAATGCGACGATGCGCCGGTGATGGCAGGGGTGATGTGTACCACTTTAGCTAGATTTCAGTCAGCTGACTTTTGGTTTTGTGGTCAATCGATTTTCTGGCCCTTGGTTTGTGCTTTAAGATTTGTGTAGTTTATCTTTTTTTCTATCATACTAGTAATGTGCCCGTGCGTTGCAACGAATCCAAAGTAGAACAATACATGTTCACAAACTTGAAAGAAAAACACTCAAGTTTTGGCACTAAAAATATGCTCATTTAGATTTCACTCAAAATATATTCCTCTTGGTTTTCTTGAGGTGAGTTAGGGATGTGGTTGGTTTCAAGATACTAAGGGGTTTTCTGTATATTGAAGCAGAGAAGTGGGGTCAGGATGCAAAAATGCCACAGCTTACCTCACAGTCATTGGATGCAGATCTGATGGTCAGAAATGACGGATGGCAGACACACCATCATCACCGACTGAGTCTTTTATAAGAGTACAGATTTTGCTGGTCTACTGGGCTGTTTGGATTTTGACTGACCCCTATTTTGGGTCAGTCGATTTTCTTCTTGGCTGAATTTTGGTGTGTGCATGCTTTTTGCCATGTGTTGGCTTTTGTTTTCTGCACGTGTATGCTTTTATTTTTTATTTTTCAGTTGAGTTTTTTTCTTTACATCTATTTTTGCATGCTGAGTGTATGTAAATGTATACATACAAGTAATACATGTACAACTTACATTAGAGTACGGAAACTTCACTCTTATATATTTATTCTACATATAAAAAGTGCATTTTTTGTGCTAATTGTGTGGAAATTTTGTTTTTTATTTTGTTTATGTTTTAAGGGTAATACCAATGCTAATTGTTTTGAGCAATTTATTTTCTAATTAAATACATTTTTATATTATTATGTGTATCTATGCACTAAAGTAATATCAAATATTTGTTTAAATTATACTAGACTGCTAGAGTTGCATTATTATATGTGTATTCACTACATATTGTGCAAAATGCAATTTCACTGCAAAGTTGTGTGCAAGTTTTCTTATTGCTTCTTAAGAGTTATACCAATGTCACTAATTTATTCTCTCTTAGAAAACTTTATTTGTTTTATTATGTTTAGCTTTTAATTCATTTCCTATTTTCCTTGTTATATGTTCATTCTTACATAACTAAAAAAGTGTATTTTGTGTGTAAATTGTGTGCAAATTGTATCATTTTTACTTTCTATTTTTAAAGGGTGGTACCAATGCCAGTATACTTGATTCTTCTTAGAAAAAATTATTTTTATTTTTGTGTTTGTAAGTAAGTATACACGCAAGTGTGATACAACATGTGTGTAAATTATAGTAGAGAACAAAAATTGCACGGTATATGCTTATTTTTTGCATATCACAAAAGTGCAATCTCAGGGCATACTTGTGTGCATGTTATTTTTTAAATTTCCCCTAGAAAACTTCATTATTTTGTTTTGGTTTAGGTTTTATATTTTCTTTCTTTTTAAAGGGTTTCATTCTTACATATAAAACTTCACTATTTTGTTTTAGTTTTAGTTTTTTCCTTTTCTCAAAGAATTTCATTATTCCATAGAAAACTTCAATATTTTATTTTTGTTTTTTAATTTTCTTCCTTCTTAAAGGGTTTCATTCTTTTCTAGAAAACTTCATTATATTGTTTTTGTTTTTGTTTTTGTTTTTTTATTTTCTTTCTTCTTAAAGGGTTTCAATCTTGCATAGAAAATTTCATTATTTCATTATTTTGTTTTTAATTTTTATTTTCTTTCTTCTTAAAGGGTTTTATTCTTTCCTAGAAAAATTCATTATTTTGTTTTCATTTTATTTCATTTCTTCTTTTTAACGGTAATACCAATATCGTTCCACTATTATATATATGGTTATTCTTTCGTATTATAAAAAGCGCAGTTTCTGTGTAAACTGTGTGCAATTGTTTTTTTGCGAAACCCTTCTGTGTAATTTTTGCGTAAGTTTTCTCAATATTTGATTTATTCTTATATTTTCTTCTTGCATATTATAAAAAAATGCAATCTCTGTATAAATTGTATGCAATTTTGTCATTATTTGATTATATATACATAATATATATATAGGGAAAATGCATCCTACTACCGGGCGTAGCTACACCCATTTCTCATATACTACCATGTGGTAGTATATACTCTATTTTATTATTTTTGGTATGTTCATACACTATATTTAAGATACTCCAAAGTGAGTTATATGAAAAAATTGCAAGTGAGCTCATGGTTTTATTGTATTTGTGAAATACATACATATTTGTACGCCAAATAGAGTATGCACAAAATATGATACATACTACCAAAAAATTAGTATATATACTACCTAAACATTCTTATATACTACATACTACGCGTAAATACTCTCCGATATGATAGATACTATAGAACATATGAAACAAAAGTGGAAGTAACTACACCCGGTAATACTCTTCGATATATATATAATTCGTTTTTTAAGGTAAGACCAATGCCACTATTTTTATTCATATATTTTATAAGGTGACAACAGCATAACTATTACAGTTTGAGGTGACCGCTCCTTTTTCTACTTTTGGTTATCGCAACTCATAGTAATTCAAATCATGCTAGTTAAAACCGGTATTGATATCCCTAAAAAAGCAGTGCTAATGATGTGCTGAAATGTGTACGTGCATGGCCATTCCAAATGCATTGCCAGCTCACGTCAATTGCAGGTGGATAAACTAATTAACTATGGACCAACTGGATATTTGCATTGAGATAGCACTTGCCTGAACTGGACTCGACTGAAACAAATTTTGGGTCAGTCAACTGACCCAAAATCTATTTTCAGTTAACTGACAGGTAGTCGGTCCCAAACGGTGCGTACGCCATCGCGCCGTAGAATGTCCCTTATCTTTCCTTTTCTTTTTTTCGAGAATCGAATGTCCCTTTTATCTACTATGTTTCCAAAATGGTGATGTACTCCGTTCGCTGCAGGCTGCAGCATGACTGACCACAGGGTAGAGCACCTCCGCGATGATGGATCCCGATTCTGATCCATGGGCTCCTCCACTTGGTGATCGTCATGCTTGTGAGAGCTGCAGGTGATCAACCTCCATTTCTAGTTTGCAAATTGGTGGCGTGGTGTGTCCTCTCCCCTTGCCCACGATCCTCTCTCTTTCCCGCAATTTTTTTTAGGGCAACTTTTCCGCAAATGTTATGTATCACTTATGGCTTCGCATAATCGCCCCTTACATCGCTCTATTGGGCCTGCCCAAATCGTACCGAGCCATATTTGGATACAAATGTACGAGCGTGAACCAGCACGTTCTGGAAGGTTCCTGGACCATTCGTCTCTTTGCTGGTTTTTTCGTTTTATTTATTTTCATTTTTTTTGTTTTTTCAACACTTCACAATTTTCAAAAGTATTTAAATTTTCAAAAAATTACATGTTTTTCAAAAAATCTTACCCTAATAATAAAGTACCATCACAATACGCTTCTTCCCGTGAATTTAGGCTTTTAGTTTTTTTCAACACGTCCAGATTTTTTCCAAAATCTAAGGTGGTACTAATCCAAGGTGGATTTATCGTATGTTGACGTTTTTGTTCGTCGCTAGACTGGGCCGAACCATAAGTCAACATATGGGCCGAACTAGGCCGGGTTTTAACTTTTATTTAAAAAAGAAGTAGATACGAGACGAGGGTTTGAACTACGATCGGGCTCTCCCTCACGAGGGTAGCGGCCAACTGCGCTAAAGTCCTCTTTTTTAGAGAGAAGATTGATTAACTCATTAAATAATACCACCTCGGTTCCTTATATTAAATCTGTCTTATTTTATATATGTCTTTGAGATTCCAGGGTTTCCAGGAGGGCATCTCGGGAACAAATAATGGAAAGTGAGCTGTGGGTCCAGTTTATCCTGAGTAAAGAGGAATTAAAGAGAATTTGATGGAAGGACAGGCCTATATATCCTTGGATAATTAATAAGGAGATAAAAAGGAAAGAGGAAGGGGTCCGGCCCGGCAAGAGAGAGAGGGGATAACGTGATGGAGGAATTTCATCCAGTACATATAAGACATGCAAAAGTTGCATATGGAAAAAAGATGGTCGGATATATAGGTATAATAAAATACCCTTGATGAATGAGTGGAAAAAGAGTGGATACCTAAAAACAACGCATTTAAGACTTTTTGCAAAGATGGTCTATTTCAAAGAAAATTTCTTCTTCATATTACAGATATTGGATGTGGGTTATAAATCAAATCATCTTTATGTTTTAGGCCATGCTTATTGTCATTACTTGTGTTTTAGGCCACACTTATTGTTTTTTGAGAATTCATAGTATTAACTCCCGTTGCAACGCACGGGCCATTTTCCTAGTATTAATTATTTCAATAAATTTGTGTTTCCCATTTTTGTAATTTATTTATCTTTTCAGAATCTAAAATAATATTCAGAAAATTTTAAAAATTGTGATTTTTTAGAAAAATTCAAAATTTTAACCGAATTCATAAAACAATATTTTAACATTTTTGAATTCATGTGAATTTGTTTAAAAATTTCGAACACTTTTTGTGTTCATGAAGTTGTTTGAATTAGTGAATTTTTTTAAAATTCATGACAGTTTTCAAATCCATGATAATTCTTTTGAATTCAGTAACATTTTTTCAATTCATTAACATTTTTTGAATCCATGAAGAATGTTTGAATTCATGAACATTTTTCAAATAATTGAATATTGTTTGAACCATGATTTTTTTAATTCATAAACTTTTTTTAATTCGTTGACATCATTTGAGTATCACGTTTCTAAAAAATAGAAACTAACCTAGGAAAAAAAAACTAAGAATATATGTTCAGTGTGGTCATGGTTTTACTCTTTCGAGGTTCTGGTGCTGCTTTTCTTAATAATACAATCCAGTGGAATCGCTATTGGGACACTCGTGCTAGCAGTGATATGCCAATCACTTTGGGAGCTCTTTGAGCGACGCGGTCGTATCACTCATGACGAGCAATACATCGCGGTAACTATTCCTAGTAGGAATCACCTACAGAAGACACACTAGCAAGCTGGCCTATTCAGGGTGATAGTCGCTGCCACTCGTAGCGAACGCCGTACGTTCGATCGGTCCGGTTTCATTTGTTTTGTTTTGTTTTTAGTTTTCTTGTTGCATTTTCGTCAGTTTTATTTATTTTTCATGGTTTTCTTCGTTTCTATTTTTATTTTACTTTTGGATTTCTTTGTTTTGTCACTGGTTTCTCTCAGTTTTTCTTTCATTCTTTATTATAATTTTTTTTCCTTTTCTTTTGTTCTTTGTTTTCTTCGGTTTTTCATTTTATCTTTTGTTTCTTTGTGGTTTTATTCGTTTTTTAACTCATGTTCACTTTTTTCTCGGTATACAATGTAAATTTCTGGAGCACATGTGAAACATTTTTCGGATACACTTTGGACTTTTTGCAAATACTTGACGTACAATTTGTTTTATAAAACACATGTATTGAGTACACAGTAATATATTTTTAATACACATTGTCCATACTTTTATTGCAATAACGATTTTTTTAACTGCATGAACAATTCTTTACATTTATAAACATGGTTGGATATTCCATGGAATTTTTATAAAAACAAGTAAATGTTTCTTTAAAATGCCACATACATTTTTTAAAACAAGGAGCATTTATTTTACACTGTATAAACTTTTTTTAAATATCAGTAACATTCTGTTGAATCATTAGAATTTTAGTTAAAATGTCACGTACATTTTTTAATGGTAGAAAACATTTTTTAACATTGCGCAGACATTTTAATTTTTTACATTGAATAATTTTTTTTTTGAAAATTTCTGAAAATTTGAAACCCGTATTTTTTTGTAAATATAACATACAATTTCTTGAATGTAAGAACCATTTTTTGGAATTAGGTGAACAATGTGTGTCCATTGTGTAAACGTTTTTTCTTTTGAATGGCACACACATTTCTTTAAACATGTACGACCTTTAAATGTCACAAACATTTTTCATCCGCATGGTCAACATTTTTCTATACACATTTAATAGTTTCTAAATGCATTCTTAATATTTTTTGAATTTTATGTGAAGTTTTTTGTAATATATTTTGAGACATTTAGAATATTCTGAGATAAAACCTAAACTCAAAATATAATTCAGAAACAAAAACAAAAACATGGTTGATGTCAGCAGGCGCAGTAACTGGTCTGGCCAGCAGCGGCTCGCTGCAGGCAACGCTTTGATAGGAACCACTGTGGGCGGCACATAGCATCGCCTGCAATACATATCATCTCACTTCTTTTTTCCCCTTCTATCCGAGATCTTCATTTTCTTTTAGGGTTGAAATCTCTAATAAAGAAGTACTCTTTGTAGAGGTCACTCCCACCCCAAGGTTGCGACAAGTGTCACACTGCAGGTGCGTTACTTGTCACAACCTGCACGTTTTCTAATTTTAGTTGATTTATTTATTCAGAATGTTTTATCTCTCAAACCGTGCGTCCAGATCTTGAACTGTTTTTACCGTTGGATTCCCCGCGTCGAGATTTTCAAAACTAGATCCCATGTTGATAGGTTTCGATGAACTTTTTTGACAAAAAAACCTGAACCAGGAGCATTTTTTTCCTCTTTCTGAGAGGCCCACGCCTTTCACAGAAGCAGATCCGTGCCTCAATGAGAAGTAAATATGTGCCTCTTGTGGAAGAAAAAAACATATTTTTCTTTTCAGACAGACACGCCCCATGCCTCCACAAGAAGTAAATATGTGCCTCTCGCTGAAGGAAAAAAAAACACGTTCTTTTTTTCTTTTTCGAGAGGCACGCCTGTGCCTCTCGTGGAAGCAGATCCGTGCCTTCATGAGAAGTAAATATGTGTCTCTCGTAAAAGGACAAAAAAAGAAAAGGCGTTTATTTCCTTTCCAAGAGGCACGTACGTTAAAAAAGTATCCATGTATTTTTATTAAATGCTATATTAAAAAAGTGTTAATATATTTTTGAAAAATTGTTCAACATGTGCTTAAAAATGTTCACGGTGTACTTCTACAATATTCATTGTGTCTCGTATATTAAGAAGTTTTCTTCACTGGGTATTTAGAAAATTGTTTGACATGTATTTTAAAAAATCAAAGTATGTTTAAAAATGTACCGTATGTTAGAAAAAAATTGAAAAGTTTTTTCTAATGTGTATTTATAAAATTTTCACCTATTTTTATGAAATGATGACTGTCTATTATATAGAAAAATCAACATGCATTCAAAACATATTCCAACATTTATTTGAAAAATGTTAGCTTATATCTGAAAAAATCAGTGTGTATTTAACACTTTTTCAACGTGCATTTGACAAATTAAAAGAAAAAAAATTAGGAAAGGAGAAAAAAAGAAAAAAAAAAGGAAACAAAGAGTTCTCTTTTTGAAAAAAAAACACAGGGAATGAAGAAAGAGAAAAGACCGAAACCCAAAAACCGATAGGCAGGGGAAAAAATCCATATAAAACCATCCAGAAAAAAATGCCTGCCCGCTTAGCTGGCTCCCGCGGATAACTATTATGCCAATCGCACTAGCAGCTTTGAGATGTAGGGATTCATAATTATGCCAGAGCTATATCTCACTTATTGCGAGATGTAGGTCGGCTCGCCTTTGACGCCCGCACATATGGGCCCATCTAGCTCATTTTGCTCGCTCGCCCGCTTGTTCCTTCGCCCGCACAGTTTTCGTCGATTTCGTTGTGTTCAGTCGCTCGGTTTTTCCGGGTTTTATTTTTCTTTGTTTTTAGGTTTATATTTTTTTTTCTTTTTTCACTTTCCTTTCTTTCTTTTCTATCTCAATTTTTATCGGTTTCTTTTTTTTTTGCAATGTTCCACTGTTTTGCTCTCTTTTCTTTGATTTCCACTGTCATGTTTTGAATCTGCTTATTCAGCTGACTTTGTCCGTTCTCTTCTTTATTTTATTTTTCATTATTATTTTATCGTTTTCTTCAGTTTCCTTTCTTTCCTTTTTAGGTTTATGATATTTTATATTATTATTTTAAACACATGTCTACTTTTTGATGCACTATGTACACTTCTTCAATATCGGACGAACATTTTTATACACATTTAATATTTTTTAATACATTATTAATTTTTTTCATAAATGCATTTTTTATATCTACTTTTTTTTATACAGGGTGCATATTTTCTGTATACAACAGGAACATTTTTAAACATATTTACATTTTTAAATATCTAATTAACATTTTCTAAAATATATCTTTTCAGGTATACATTTTTTGCATACACATAGTACACTTTTAGTATCCATAAGAAAAACAATTCTTATACATTGCTATTTTATTTCTTTTTCACGTTTTTTCGTATTTCTCTCAGTTCTTTTTAACACATATCTAGGTTTTTTTACTCCCTTCACTCAGAAATACTTGGTTCAAATTTGAAGTAAAACGACGACAAGTATTCTGGAGTAGAGGGAGTACATTTTTTGTATAAACCTGCATCATGATGAACATTTTTAATAGACAAATGTATAACATTTTAAATACATATACTGATTTTTTAATGCATGTCTTAATATATTGAATTAAACATCGGACATTTTTTAATTGTTTGAAAAAAATTGGTAGTACGTGAACATTTATCACATTATTTATTTAATTTTATAAAATGTCAAAATAAATTTCTTTTGAAAAAAATATTGTTTTAATGTACATTTTCTTTCGAATATATACATTTTCTAAATTGTACGAAATATTTTCTTGATTTAAGCAAACAATTTTACACAGTAGAAATGGTTTTATCAAAACTTGACGTACTTTTGTTAAATTGCGGAAATATTTTTAAGTTTGCAGGAACATTTTTTAGTGCTATCAGTTTTTTGGAAGTTGTTCAAACATTTTTTTACATTGCGATAACATTTTTTGGGAAAGTGTGGTGAACGTTTTTAAAACCTAAACAAATTTTCCTCTTTTATATAAATATAAATGTAAATAATAACTAATAAAAAATAGCGGTACGGAGTCACTGCTCCTCCCGTGGGTCGGCACAATGATGCCATAATATGTGGGTTTTAGCATTTATGCTCGTGGGAGCGCGATGAAGGGGAGATCCTAAGTGGTGAGCAACCGGCGCCCACACGCGCCCCATTAAACCATCGCTCCCTCGCTTTGCTCCGGCTTCACTTCGTTCGCTCGGGCAAACCCTATTTGGCAATGCACGCGCCGGTTACTACTGTTTCTACAAACCGGCGCCTGCAGGCGCGTTAGCTGGGCCGGCCCATGTAGTTTTCCCTCTCTGTATTTGAAATAGAGAAAACAAACTGCCGTGCTGCTCCAGATTCGAACCCGCGTCCCCAATGAAGTTAACCTGGAGCAACCACCACGCCACCCCAGCAGGAGCTGGTAAAAGAGAACTTTCGCATTCTTTCCTTTCCCTTTTTCTTTTTTATTTTATTTCATTTTCCAATTTTCTTTTTCTTTTTTGTATTCAGTTTTTCTTTTTTTATTCATTCTGGTTCGTTGATTTGTTTGAAAATTCGTGAACTTTTCTTTTAATTATTGATTCTTTTGAAATTTGATAAACTTATTCTTCAAATTTGAGAACTTTTTTCCATATTGATTAACTTTTTTTCATGGTGATCTTTTTTGAAAATTGATCAACTTATTTATAACTTCGGTGAACTTTTTTCAAATTCGATGAACTTTTTTTGTTTTATGTTTATTTTCCTTCTTCCTCATTTGATGAATTGTTCGCAAATACGTGAACATTTTCTTCGAATCGATAAACTTTTTTTCGAATTCGATAAAAAAAATTCAATTTTTGATGAACTAAAATCGATGAACATTTTGGAGTTTCGATGAACTTTTTTCAAATTTGATGAACTTTTTCAATTCTTCTTGAACTATTTTGTTCATGAAATGTTTTTAAAAAAATCATGAACTTCGTCGATCCGTGAACTTTTTTCAAACTCGTGAAAATTTTAGAATCACGTGTTTTTTTGAAATTAGTGAACTTTTCCAAATTCCATGATTTTTTTTCAAATTTCTGAAGTTTTTACTCAAATTAGTAAACTTTTTCCAATTTTAGTGAGATTTTTTGAATACGTGAACCTTTTCTTTTTAAAAACAAATTTGTAAACTTTTTCTTAATCTGTGAACTTGCAAATTTTGGGACAGGGCGGCGACAATTGTCCATAAGAACTTCGCGGTTATTTGGATCAATTGATTTTGAAAAACAAATCATCGTTTTCCAAACAAAAGTTCACGAATTTGAAAAAAAGTTCATTGAATTTGAAAAAAGGCCATCGAATCTGAAAAAAGTTCATCAACTTAAAAAAAGTTCATCGAATCTGAAAAAAGTTCACTGAATTTAAAAAAAGTTCATCGCATTTGCAAAAAGTTCATTGAATTTGAAAAAAATTACATCGGATTTGAAAAAGTTCATCAAATTTGAAAAGTGTTCATCGAACTTGAAAACAGCTCCTCAAATTTTAAAAAGTTCATCGAAGTTGAAAAAAGTTCTTGATCGCAGAAGGTGATGTGGCGGGGTGGTTATCGCGTGGTGCACTGAACCGCTGCGGCGCAGGTTCGAATCTGCCTCGGTGCCCGTTTTTTGCATCAGTTCAGAAAAAAAGAAATGTGGCTGGCCCATCGCTAAGGTACCGTTTGTTAGGATTAAATTAATAGGTTACAGGTTGGTGTTGGTCATGTTCTTTGGTGCATGACCATCGTCTGCTACCGAGTACCGTGGATATGCATGTTTCCTTTTCATCTAGCTGGTTATATGCTTACCTGGTAGTATTGCCGTTATGTTCTTGCATGGTGGTTATTTTCGATACTAGTGGTTATGCTATGCTTATGAGTAGTGTTATACTTGTGTTATTCATGCTCGTCAGTATGCCATGCTCAGTTGGATATGATTTGTTGTTGTTCATATGATTGATGATTATGTTGTACATCCATGCTCATGTTGATATCATGCATAATAGTTGCATCATGTTATGTGGTATGACTCAGCATCATTTGCATTCAAGTTTAACCGGACTTAAATGAACTTGAACAACTGTTGGCTGAGTCATGGTGCCATTGAATCGAGCTGACCAGTGCAGCCACACTTGCCTTTATGGGAGGCTCCTAACTGGGTCTATTGTCATGCCTCTCGCCAGTGCCTCCAACAAGGGAAGGTTATGCGCGGGCGCTACCTTCGCCGGGTAGGACGGCATAAGCCTTGTGAGCCCGAGTTTGGTTATGTGCACATGTCCCCGTTTGGGACCGTTTATTGTTTTGCCACGACGGTGGCCATTGATGCCTTTGGTAGGCACGGGGCCACCCATGACTTAGCCCAAAGGGGAGTTGGTCGGAGTGGTCGGGAGAGTGTCATGGGCAGTAGATCGGTTTTGTCGGAACGCCGTTGGTCCACCCGAATGGGAGTGCGAGGCCATGGGTTCCATGGTGTGGGTAAAGTGCGCTACCTCTGCAGAGTGTGTGTGTATAATCTATCGATAGCCGCGCCCGCGGATATGGGCCCAGTTCGTAGTCGGTCACACTACGAGTCAACAGTAATAATAATAACTTGCTTAATAACAACCCCGGTTCGATGATGAGAGAAGTTGGTTGATCTTTATTTGATCGTGAGAGGATCACCGTGGTATAGAGGATACCGAGTTGTTGGATATTTGTGGTGTTATGCGAGAATCACGGGTAAAGGTCAAGCTCCTTCTGATCACGTACTAATTACTACGGTATTGTAATACCAAGCTTGATTGGATCCTGAGATGATCGTGTGATGTCCGTGATGGTAAGCTTATGCATGTGATGGTCACGAGGTAACCCGAGCAGAGTAAGTTGGTGCATGATAGTGTCATCATGTTGCATGCTAGTATCATAATGTTCATTTGTTCATGCCATGCTCGTATTGTTCTAGCTGTATCATGTTCATCTTGTTCATGCCATGATTGATTTGATAGTATCATGTTAATCCTTGTTAACCTGTAATTGCCATGCTGTTGTTTGTCTTGATTGCTCTTGGTTGTTGTGAGCTTGCAAGTACATTCAATGTACTGACCTGGCGTGCCATGCCAGTTTGCAGGTCATGCCGGATTTGATTGCTTGTTTGCCGTGGAACCCTTGTTTGCGAGCTAGGATAAGCGTTCCAGCCAGAGTCCATGCGGAGTGGAGTTCATCACCGTCGTCGCTGTTCCACTACCAGTAGTTATTCCGCTGCTTTGCGTTGTTCTGCTGCTTGCATGGAGCAACCGTGGCAGGCATAGTGTCGCCGTGCCGATGTAACACTTGTAGCCATATAGAATGTAATGAAGAGCTGATTTGTTCTATGCTAAGCAGTGTCGTATTCCAGAAGACTTCTCCTCGATCTCTGGGCTGGAATACGGGGCGTTCCGGTTTTCTTTGAGCCGGGGTGCCGCAAGGCTTGGTATCAGAGCAGGTCTGGCTGTAGGACGCCCTAGCCCGCGCGAGCGTTAGAATGCGGTAGTATAGAGCCAGTTGGTTTGTTGCACTTGATTGCTGCATTTGTTTGTCGCATAGCATGCATATAGATTTTATCTGGTCGCTGATAGTGATCTGGTGAGTGTAGGTGGTATCAGTTTTGATCCACTACATGCACCATCCCTCTTTGCATAACCGCTCTTCGTTGTTTGGCGTCACCTCCATCCGAGTAGAGTGAGGCCCTGGTACCAAGTGTTCCAGACACCATTTGCAGGAGTTATGCTCAGGTATCGCGTCGATATCTTTCCACCACCCACCCATTTTTGGCAACCCTTTCTGATCCTGGCTGCGAGAAAAGGGCAATGCCAGCAAGCCCAGCTTTCCACCGCTATCTTGCCCTGTCATCCAATTCTTTGGACGTGTACGGTTCCTTTCCGTACGCTTGGTGATGATGTGGTCGTGACCTCCGTGTTCCACCCCATGATCACCAAGTCTGTCCCCACCTGTTTATCCATCCAGATCCAACCGGTGTTCAGCCAACGCTTGGTATAGCCTTGGTTACGCCAACTCCTTCCACACATGGATTTACTTTCGTGCACACCGCCACAACATATTAGATCATAATACCGGAGTTTCCGCGAGATTTGTGTGCTTAGGTGTGCATGCATATTATTGTTGTGAGTAGCAGTAATATGTGATGTTGCTTGATTATATTATTATTTGTAGGCTTTGTGTGCTTTTGTTCTCGTCGTTTCTTTTGCTTCTTTCTTTGGGCCTTCGGTGTTGCCATATCTTCCCCTTATTAAAGTTGCTCGCCAACCGATACTGACTCGAAGAATCATCAAGGAGTTCAAATATTTGGAAACTCAGCAAAAACAGAATGGACTTCTCAGCCGACTGCAGCGAAATGGGGAATATCCGATCATGATGCTGATAATCAAAGTTGTATCAGTACGCACTCCTCATAGAAGTAATGATGAAATCAGCAAAAAGGGGTGTGCATGACTAGTAGTATATCATCAGCCAAAGGTATGGTTCAGATGCAAGGTTTGATGCTTCGTTGAGGATGATTTTGAAACATGATATACTTGGAAGCAAGCGAGAATGGGCCATGTATTCAATGCTCCGAAAGGAGGATAGTCCAACAAACCCTATTGCATACCAGTAATCAAGCAGAAATATTAAGATGGTATGTATATGTGGTAATCGGTCCGCATATCACAATGAGAAGCTTCTGGTGTAAGCAACCCAGTGTTCCATCGCAAGCTACCATAGAAGCTTCCAAGGCAAGATTCCTCTGTCTTCCTTAGTACGATACATGGATGACTTCCCGTGCAAGGTACTCTGTCTTCTCTAGTAAGCAACCGTAAAAGCTTCCGGCATAAGGTACCGAGTTTTCCCTAGCAAGTCTTTAAGGGGGGAAGCTTCTGAAGCACGATACCCAGCCTTCCTCAGCAAGATACTCTCGATGGTTTCCAGCATAAGCCATCCAATCGTCCTCATACGACATTGGTACAAGATAGAACATTGAGAATTGACAACAGATGGCAGTGCAAGAATCAGATCCGCAGCAATTGGTCAGAAGCAAGAATCAGTCACAACACAAGTCCGCCTCGGGAATCAGATTCTCATATATATGTGAAGGAAGCCAGATATACACCTCGGTGTGACAAAGGACTACGAAGATTGACGACAACAGTGAGCTCTGTACAAGTACCTGTGAACCTGGAATATGATCCTGATGAGCCCTTGTCTATTTTTCTCCGGTGACGGCACCACGCCTATGTTCTGAGCTGTTTTTGGCCGTCCGGGGTGGATGCCGACTTTATATTTCTCTATTCAACAACTGTCACGAGTTCTGAGCTGCCTTCCGGCTGTCTCGTATAACTGTTGAGTTTCTTTTTGTGACAGTGGCCCTTTGCTCTGAGCTGCTTTTCGGTCGTCTTAGGGAACTGCCATGTTCTTCTTATCAACACGGTCTCATGCTCTGAGCTGCTTTTCGGCCGTCTTGAGCCGTGGTTGAGTTATTTCAGTGATGTCCCAGATCTGAGTTGTAAAGACCGTTCTGGTGGCTACTGGTTTATTTGCCGATTTCTTGCAAGGGTTCGGGTGATCATTTCCCTACGGTTAAAACTTGAGAGGTGATGAACCTGCCATTTAAACAATATTACCATGGCAGGAGATGAGAATAAGGGTACGCCTGTCAGAATATTGCACTCAACATTACCTATGATCACATGAAGAAGCAATATGACCAAGCTCTTTCAGCAAAGGATCCAGACAAAGAAAACAGTAATGAAGGAGCAAGACCGATGATGCAGGTATAAAAAGATTGTTGCATGAACCACATGGTGTAAATACCCCAGACAGTCTGAGTCAGCATCGATCACCATGAACATTCACCTAAGGGGTCTACTAAATTTTGGTATGGACCCCATATCCAGACAACCCGCTCAGCTAACAGTATATGCTCAGATTTGTCAGTATCAAATATCCGAGTCTGTCAAGTCAGACCAAGGGGTCATTCAACAGTTTGACTCTACAACAAAACATGTCAGTAGACACGTTTTTTCTAAGACGCTTTTATATTCGTCCCTATACTGAAAGCATCTAATATGTAGACACGCTTTTTGAGACGATGTAAGTACCGTCACAAATCTTATTTTTAGGGTATATCTCATTTATTATATTTTACATGTGTAAATAGGTACAGACGATTTTTGAGACGTTTTAGGATACATAAAAGAGTTTAACAAATAAATAATGAAACCAAAGTATTTTTTTGCAGAAAAAGGAAATTACCGGGCCCATCTATGCAGTAAAACGAGCCTACGTACCAAACTCAGCGCGCGCCCTCCTTCACCTTATCCGCCGCCACGTCCTGAGCCGCCCATCTATGCCGCCGCCGCAGCCGCCGGGCTGGCTCCTCCTCCACCCCTGCGCCCCGTCCCAATCTCCACAGCCTCCAGCGACCAACTCCATCTCCTGCCTCCTGCAACTGGTCCTGCCAGTGCGCCGCGTCCGCCGCCGGTGAATACCCTCCGCAAGGACTGCCCCTAGCCCCTCTGCTCCGGCGCTCCTCGGCCGTCCCCGGCCCTTTGCCTGGTCGCCAGGGACGTGCTGCTCCACGCCTGCTCCAGCCGGGGGCTGCCACCCGCCGCGCCGGCTCTTTGCTCCGGCCAATCCCGGGCTGCTCGCCTGCTCTGCCGGACTCTGCCGCCCAGGACTTGCTGTCAACAAACAGCAAGCAGGCTGGGACAGGGGTAATTTTCTGAGAAATCTCTCTCTTCTGTTCTTCCTATCAGTGTGTGATGAAAATGAAATTAAATTTGAACTGAAAAATTGTGTATCAGCGTATATGCAGGGGACTGTGTATATGTATAATGTATTGTTGATTTGGAAGGGAATGCATTTTAGTATCAATTTCATTTCATTTTGTAGAAATAGAAGAGGAAGACATATTTCATTGGAAGTTTCAACACCCGGTGTTTCAGTCGGACTGAATCAACTCCACAAATTGGAACAACCATAGATCGGACCACTGTCTTTGGCTTCAAACAACCCGCCTTCAATCTCAACTCGAGTAAGTACCTCTTTTGTATCTCATACTTTTTATTGAAAGTTTTCGGCATGTTTTTATCTATTTTGTTGTATCATTAAGAATTGAGTTTAAATTCTAATTTATGGTGCAATTGAGACTTATTTTGTATGATTTAGTATATTTTTGGGTAGCTATAGCCTTATGGATGCTAAGTTTTTCCCTTGCGCTGTTTTTTTCTAGGCATACTGATGATATATTCTTAATGAAGTCTACTAAAGGTAGTTTTCACCATATTTTTGAAGCAGACCCATATGCTAGGATGGACTGAACTGAACTAAGCTTTGCCTTTGACTTTGTGATCATTTTCTGGTTGTCCCGGTGAACATAGAGACACTTAAAATGTTTTAATTGGATTCTGGTGCAAGCTCGCTGCCTTGCTCCTCACCGAGAGACATACCATTTGTCCAAAAGTATCAAGCATTGGATGTAAAGTGGACAACCTATTCGGTACTGAAACAATATATGTAGCATGTATGAAGCTGAATCATGCTTATAACACTGAAGAACACAGTAACTTCAATAATGCAAGTAAGTAGCTGCAGTCTTCCAGGATTTTTGATAAATAAATCAGCAAGTGCCACTCACCTAAGTTGTCTTTTCAGCGTATCCTACCATGCGCCAATGAGGCAAGTGGTAGTGTATCCTAAAAAACTCTTTTTCCTGAAGGTGTAAACACATGCAGCAACTAATCGTGTGCATTAGAAATTTAGAATGCACTGTTTGATAATTACTCTCTTAGGCCCTGCTTGCTAACTTTGAAAAAATATGCGACCGGCTACCCTTCAACAACTGCCAGTCACTTGGGGACTGTTTGATTTCTAGCCAAATGTTGCCAGATCTATGGTTAGGCACACATAATTTTCTGAGGTGAGTGAATGTTCGGTTGGCTGACACAGTTGTGGCTTGCGACTTTACTAGTCACATGATTAAGGAGTACATTTTGGCCACACTTTTGTGGCAAGCCACACTCTGTCCCGAGGGGTAATAATTACTACTTTTGGCTTAACTGTTTCAAAGTAAGCTTTTAACCAAACTAGGGTGTTAAATTGGTCTTAAGTTTCAATCTTGTATTGTGGATCATCACATATGTTCTCTGTTTCTTGTTCAATGATGTCTTATCTGACTCGTTAATGAGTCCACTTAATATCCTTTTCAACTTTGCTGACTGGTTGGAACAAAAGGTACATTTTACCGTATTCATGTACTCTGAATTATATAGGCACCTGAATTTAACTAATTGTACATACAGGTTTTCCAAAGCGATGGACCAACTATTACAGAAAAGGTAAGAGCTTTGGCTGCAAAACACAATAGATACGGGGTGCGCTATAGTGGCTATGTCATCAACAGCTTCAGGTTCCACACGATGAGTCATGAGTCAGGGCATGTCACACAAAATAGTGGTGTGGTGAACATTGCAGAAAATGGTGTTAGATATTATGGCAGATTAAGTGACATCTTTGAATTTTCATACAATGATTACAAGGTGGTGTTCTTTAATTGTGATTGGTATGATGTCTACCATAAAGTTGGCATACAAACGGATGAGTTTGGGTTCACTCTTGTGAACAAGTCTGGGAAAATACACACAGGAGATGAGCTAGAGGATGATCCTTTTGTATTTTCCTCCCAAGTGCAGCAGGTTTTCTATGTTCAAGATCCAAAAGCTGAACTATGGAATGTAGTAGTGGAAGTCAGGCCTCGTGATCTTTTTGACATGGGTGTTGAAGAATCATCGGATGAAACAGATTAGAGCATTGTGATTTTGGTTCAGGCTGAAGTATGGTGGCAGCTCTTTGCTCGTGTGGTTCTTTGCATACAACTACAATTTTAGTTATGGTTTCAGTAGTGGTTTACGAGCACAAAGTCAGAATGCTTTATTATAGTTTATGGTTGTATGTTTTCGTACTAATTCAGGGCACAGCCCAAGTATACTTGGTTGTTAATTGCAGGTTGATTTTGCAGAATTTCTGTTCTGGAAAGTGAAGTATCACCTTTGGTTTATTGATTATTCCCACATGTTACAGTTATCTGGTGTTATTATATTACATGGCTGAGAAATGTTGAATATACATTTGTGAATTCTTGTTTTTAAGATCATGCCTTCGACACTCGTCTTTTACATGACTGCATAATTGGGAGGTGCTTAGTTCAGCTAAATGGAATTAATGTGTTTGAATGTAAGAAAATAGGTTTTATAAGACTGATGTGCTTTTGTCTGGCCATTGTCAAATGTGTTGCCACAATGTCACAAGTGCAATTTTCTAAGACTATTGACTATCAGAACTCAGAAGTGGCAAACTGGCATTGCAGTCTAGACAGAAACATTCTGTGATGTCCATTGACCAAGTCATTTTGTTCGGATTGTAGATTTCTTTTACCTTGCTCGGATCCAAATGGTGGGTCCAACATTACCAAATTTGGCAGCATTTTGCTACCATTTCAGTACCAGCTGCCAAATTTTGAACCGAAAATTTGGCCTAAAACTTGAACCGAAAAACATAGTGTCCATAAAATTATGAATTTTTTACACAACGACAACCATATGATTATTACTCTGGGATATTTTCAATCATTTTGGCTGAATCGAATAAAAATTAAAATTGGAAAACCAATTCACTGCCTATTTGGCGAAAAAATTGAACCCAAATAAGTATCCAGATGGATTATGAAATTTTGACACAAGGACAACCATGTGATCACTTCATCGTTTTTTTCAAACGGATTTAAAATTAAGAGGAGGCCGACGAGGCAACAACCTAGTTTCGTGCGGACCCCAACCTCGCAGAGGCCTAGTCCAGCGATCGCTCACTCACCACCACGAAGGAGGAAGCGGAGTGGCTCCTCCGCAAGCGCCAGGTGGCGGCCGAGCAGGGCTGCCATGCTGTTGCGCCTTTTCGCCGCTCCGACGACCACCTCATATGCATGGCCGCCCTGTTCTTCCGCATCGTCGTCGTCGCTGTCGTCCCTCCAGCGGTGGAAGGTCGCCGGAGGACCGCAACAGCCTTGTCCGATGGTTGCCTACCGCTGGCGGAGGAGCTGCTCCGCCTCCTCTTGCGCGGTGCTGAGGGCCACCTTGGCCATTACCGGCAGTGCTGACGAAGCCCTGCTGGCGGCCTTGCCCCTGCCAGCATTGGTGGAGCAGTCGCTAGGCAATCACTCTTCGCCGATCTTGGTGAGCTTGTCGTAAAGGAGGCGACGCCTGGTGGTTGTCTCAGCGGTGGTAACGGAGCGGTCGAACGCCCACACAGTAGCAAGGTCTGGGTCATTAGGGACCCATTCCGGCGGCACATCGCTCTTGGCGAACGCAGAGCGGGGAGCGGCATTGCCTCGGTCATACCGAGCCTGCTGCCTAGTCTTGCGCCCCTCCTCGGATACGATGGCCCTCAAGCCCGAGGCACCGCCATAACCACCTCCTCCTAGGTAGTGGAGGATGCGCCATGCGCCTTCATGATCATGGGTGGAAGCTCCTCCTTTATCGGGCGATAATTGCAGCGTGGCGGCGACAAGGGTCTGTCAATGCGGGCTCATCCTTCACGTGGCGGAGGCGCAGGGGGATGCTGACTCCCGTTTCACGCGGACATGTGTCGGGGACGGTGGCTCCTCCTTCACGCGCGCCGGCGATGGTGGCGCCGGGCCCATCTGACGGCGCGAATTCTTCATCTGTCAGAGACTCAGAGTGGCCTTCACGAGAAGATGGGTCCGCTGCTGCGGCTACTGGTCCTCCTCGTGGCCAGAGGAGCCCGCCGCCGTGGATGCGGATGGGCCAGGAGAGGGAGGCCGGACGTATGCGAACGGTTTGAGGGTCGGCATTAAAGATGCCCTTAGACCGAAAAATCCATTATACATTTTCTAGGAGAAAACATTTTACGATGTATGCTAATAACAATAATAACAGAGGAGGTGACCTGGCCCATTTTTTGGTTGTTTGTGTACAACAAAAAATAAATAGGCTTTTTCTAATGATACATACTTAGTTTTCCGCATTTCATTTGGAGGAAATCATTTTTCTCTAATTTTTTTGTTGGAGGAAATCATTTGGGCGTTTGGCACAACTATTTTCCATTTGCCGCCAGGAAATAGCGCGCCAGCGCTCTTATTATTGAAAAAAAATCCCCGTAAATCACTCCGCCACGCCGCCCTCTTTCCACTTCTCCTCACCCACGCCGCCATCTCTCCACTTCTCCTCTGCTTCCACCTCCTAATCCATCCCAATCCATCTAATGGGATCCCTCCAACCCGCTGGCCACTGATGTGCATCACCTCAATCAGATGAACAAAGATCCATTGGTTTGGTGGGCGGTCTGACGGAGACTTGGCGGGCGGGCGGGCGATTGGAGGCCGTGGAGGTTGGGGGACAGAGACCGGCCGGCGTGTGCATTGGGGCCAACGGCGGCGATTGGGCGGGAAGGTCGGAGGAAGTCTTCTGCAACGAGCAATTTCGTCTTCAGCTTACAGGTATATTAAGCAGAGCAAGCACGTTGGTACAGCAGCCATCCTGCCTAGGGTAGTTGCGCCCCAGGTTCGTATTGTTCCTACCATTGTGCTGTACTCTCTCAGGTCTTGGTCAAGAAATTACTGAAATTCTTTGATCTCAAACTCAAGGCATAATTTGATTTCTTGTGGCTTAATCGGTGTAAAGGTTTGCTGTCCGATTTTTTAGAGTAACACCACTTTATTCAGATAGCAACATCAGTACATAGAGTATTCCTAATAAGTTCAGGGATTACACCACGATAGATCTGACTAGGACGATGCTCACAGCTACAAGCTAGTTTGTCTGCTGGTACATTCGTCAAACGTTTTACAGGAATAAAAGAGCAAGCTTGAAAACTTGCTGCCAGCGATTTAATGTCAGCAATCACCCTACCTACTGTAGATCGATCCCTGAAGGCAGCACCAATGCCTCAGCAAGTTCAGGCGTCATGATCACTTCAGACTGCTTGTTACAGGCCAACAAGCATTCTCCGTTGTGGTTCCGTATCGCGACGCCAATCCCCATCCTTTGTGAGCTCGAGAACAGTGCAGCATCCACGTTAACAACAACCGATCCGTCCGGCGGTGGAGTCCATAGAGCAACTGATAGAGAAGACTCACACCTAGAGGGCGAACCAGTTTTGGGAAAATGCTGAAAGGGAGGTTTGTTGTTCGGTTGTGCAAACTGCAGGAGCTCTGCTCCATGGTAGGAGCAGAGTAACTATTAATGCACATTAAGCCACATCACGCATAGTGACTAGTATCACAAAATATCAAAAGCTTTGTTGGCAGAACCATTTGGGAAGAGTCCCATCCCAATTGTTTTTTTGTAAACTGTTTGGGTGAGTAGTTGCTTTTGTGTAGTCTGTACTAGTGAAATCACTAAACTGGTGACTGTTTCTTTCATATTCTTCCTGTGCTGGTTTGCATTAGCGTAACTTTTAGGCAGAATTAGATCTCATTGCATGCTTGATATTTGATTTGCTGCTTGCATGTTTTTTTGCTAAAAAAATTATGTGTCAGCCAGTCTTATCATAGATTTAATCCCAACTGTTATATGTTGGTATAATGAATGTAGAAGATTATTTAGTCTATGTAGACAAATGTGGGCATCATTTCCGATTGATGGGCATAATCAATTCTTCAAATTTTTGCTCATTAAGATTACTAAACGTATAAAAATTATGACTAATATATAAGAAAATTTTAATCAACCGAACATCATGAATTCCCATGTGTAGTAATGATGAAGTTACATCTAAGCCAAATTATTTCACTTTGCTTTGGGAGTACTTAAGTTGCTCCTCAGATAAGGTAATCCCTGTGTATTTGCAGCCACTTTGCTTGACCACTTGCACTGTTAATCTGCCCCTACTGCTACCAACTTCAAGGACATGATGGTGCCGCTCCACTATGGCCTTTAGTTAGTTAGTACATAATGGTCATATCATTTGTGTATGTATGTTATACACGCACATGATGAGTCCATCTTGTTATTTGTGTAGTACTAGTAGTATTATCTTTCCGAATGAGAGTCCAATTTTACATAGCTGGCCCACTTCTAAGCTTTCCTCCATCAGCCAAAAGAATGCAGTATGTCAGCCACATCTAATCCATCACAGGTTGCATGCACACTTAGTATTCTATACCACTTCTAATCAATTCTATTAGCAAAACTTGAAAATGGGACATGAGTAAAGTCATCGTTGGATTCATAAGCTGTGAGAAGAAGACAATCAAACATATGAAACTAGTTTCATACCAGCAACTTGATGACAGGTCATTTCGATCATGTGAATTGCTATAGAATGAGGCATTTTCTCTCTATACATGCCCTGCCGCACTGGACTTTTGGTTGAGATCTGTAGTTTCTGTTACTTTGGCAGATTAACAATGGCAAGGATACCAAGACGACTACGGGACTTGGACCTTACAATGCATGATCCAGAACATGTGCAGCTTGGTGAAGAAAATCTGCAAGGTCCTCCAGAGATTGATAATATAGTACCAGGAAGATCTCATGAATCCACTAGCCAAATCAAGATAATTTGTAAGTCTCGATGTGCAGGAGCCACGAACTACTATGCAGGTAATGTAATGGGCTTTTCATGTACTATTTAATGCAGGTCCATTCTAATGTCTTACAACTATTGCTTTAATAGGAGCTGCAACAAACCAAATCAAAAGAGGGTTGTGGCAGTGCGCCTTTACCACATGAACATGTGATCACTAAGGTGTGCCAACTAACCGGCACTTAGTTATCAATTATCTCCTGCCAGTAATTTTGTTATTGATTGAACCCTTATACTAGTCAAATATTGGAAAGCTATCTTATCATCAAGTTAAAACTTTGTGAAATATTAACCTTTAATTAGAAACTATAACCTGATTGGGTTCGTATATACCGTCCTAGTAATCTTAACCTACGTGCAAGGATTTATCCAGCTTTTTATCAATGATGCCGATGGCACCTTCTCCTATTAAATTGCAGAATGCCCATGCTGAAAATAATCTTCTCGTGCAGCAAGGCGGTCCTGAACCAAGTTTATGACTTCAAGCCGCTAAGCAGGTAAACATATGCTACATATCTAAATGACAATGATTGTACAAAAGGTTGTCTAATTTTGTATTTGAGTGCAAGGTAAATGACATTATTATGAAATACCAATCCCATTTTGATAAGCACTATCGTGACACTACTAGCAGATCATAAGTCAGATTTAACCAAGTATTAAAAATTGTATTGCATACAAGAGTAACATGATTTGGCCCAATGGAACCAAAAGTTAGTCACACACATATCATTGTTGCTCCAACAGATCTCCTATTCAAATAAACTAATTAATCACTTCTGAAATGATACATGAGTACTGATAAAATACCAATCTTTCATACATGTTCTTTTTGGTGGAAACCCTGCATAGATGTTGAGGAACACCTGGCCTTGAATATTAGGTGAATTATGTTTTAAGTGTATAAATTTACATGACGTCAACTTCATTTGTTTGCATACTGAATTCATGCTTAGTTTTCACAATAAATAATTTTGTAATAAGACCTTAATCTAATTTGATAGCGAAATGTGCAGACCAAAAGTACGTGTAGAATAAGGCTCCTTGGTGCAGGCTCCTTGGTGCATGTATCGGAACTCTTCAAAACTATCATTCTTGATTGTAGTTGATCATGTGTCTCCCTTCACGCGTATTCCTATTTAATTGCAGAATGATCATGCTCAAAATAGCAATGCAACCAAGCCATGTGGTCATCACCAAGTCACTAAGCAGGTACATATAGGCTACATATCCAAATGACAATGATTGTATAATAGATAGTTGGTCTAATTATTTGTGAAATTGTTCTTATTTGTGTAAAATGAAATCTTCTCAAGTTCATCAATAACAAATGTTTCATTTCTTCAAAAAATGGATAAAGTTGAAGTTGTGTTGTATTCAATGAACTCGAGAAACAAAGACAAACTCGTAGCCAAAGGGACTTTAGTGAGTAAAGAGAAAACATATGTGGTTGGAGGAAACATGCTTGGAGTGCAATACGTTGCAGTTCTTGTTCGCGGCTGTACATATCTAGGAGATGAGAAACTAGTTAGACCATATGAAAAATTCCAAACAGTAAGGGATGCTATGGGTTCTATTATTGCTTGGCCTCGCTCACATGTAAGTATGTTTTCATTCAAGCATTGTGTATGCTCCAATTTGCACATGTGTGATATGTTATTTATCCAGAATCTTTCTTGTTTTTAGGTAAAAATAGTTAAGCCAACTCCTCCAGCACAACCACAAAGCATTGGTATGATACATTTCTTATAATTTCATCAAAGAATCTCTTATCTCGTAGTTCTCTATAAACATATGTTCATGTAAATGGTGTTCATCCTCCTTTTCAGGGTGGTGAGGAATTGAAAAGTGAGTGCATTAAAGGAGCTAGGAGTGGCTAGTTAGTTGAGGACTTGAAAAGGGAGTGCACTGGAGGAGTCAGGAGCAGTTGATGAATCTATCTTTGAATGAACAAATATTCTGGATTATGTATAGATTTTAGCTTCATAGAGAAAAATAGTTCCAGTCTATAGGATCTTTTCTTATTTATTTTCAACATTGCATGTTTCATATGAATGTTTGATATTATTCAGCTGTGAACTCCACGTACTTTTAGTGGAGACATTGTTCGTGCTAAATGCATTGGATGTTGTTACCGAGGTTGCCAATGTTTGCAAATGCAATCTATGAAGTGGAATGATGCCTTCATATCACAATATTATTTGACCAATTTGCATGTGCAACCATGACACAAAAATAAGTGCATTTGAAACAATGAAACAAAATCGAAATTAATCAAATACTATTTGAAGTAAAATATTCCATTAGTATAAATATTCTTATGGATATTTAGAGAGGAGTATAAGAGGCGAATGAAACTTGTCTATGAGTAGAGACGTAATATCAGCATGCCTAACCTAACGTCTCTACATGTCGGAGTAAATGGCCATGGGTAGCCTAACCGACTCCCCCTGGCTCTTCAAGAAATTATCAAGCTATTTAAGCCTTCAAGCATACGAAGCATAGGGCCGCCTTCCCCCGGCCGGCTATCCCCAGGGCCGACTCCTAGAAGGCGACCCAGTCTCAGAAACCTTCCCCAAGAAAGCTACGAGGTGGCCGACTCCAGGAAGCCGGCTCCAAGAGGACCGACTCCCCTAAGCCGGCCATGAAGAGCGCCGACTCCCCGAAGCCGGCCAAGACCGCACCCACCAAGACTGTGTCCATATAACGGCGATAAGATGGGGCGTGGCCGCAGTGCAGCCCACTACCCCCGAATCCCGAAGCAGGCATGGCCACAGGACGCCGTACGGGTCGGCCATCTCCCGTCCGGCGCGGCACTGTAGCCATGTTGACCTCGATGTCACCCACGACAAGCGCCAGTACGGCCCGCGGGCGGCGGGCCCCTTTAGCCAGAGAGACGCTCGAAGGCGGCCCGGCCTCCCCTACTCGGCCAGGGGCGTAGCCGGCTCCCAAGAGCCGGCTACCTCCCTCTCTCGAAACATGTGCCTCATTAAGGAGACAAGACGAGGTAAGGCTACAGTGAGAGCCCGCAAGGCGGCTGCGCTGTAGCCACGCTTACCTCGACAAGGCCCTCGTCATCAGGGGCGAGGCAACAACAACCTGCCGCCGACAAGACCACCAAGCGGTGGGGCCGGCCTGTCGACCAAGAGGCCGGCAGCCGGCGGGACCCACCAGTCGGCGGGCCCCAGTAGCCGGCGGAGAAGCCGGCGAACACAGACACTGACGGCTGGGACCCGCGCCCAGCCGGATTACTATTGTACCCCTGGGGGTAGGCCTATATAAACCCCCGGGGCACCCATGCAAAGGGTTGGTCTCATAGAATTACACACACCATATAGAGAGAAAGGGAGAGCTAGCCTTGCTCTTCTTCTCCCTCGAATCCGACAGCTCAAGGAGCATTTGTAGCTACTTGTTTTGATCTAGTGATCATGCGGAGACCCCGCAGAGCAGGACTAGGGGTGTTATCTCCACGGAGAGCCCCGAACCTGGGTAAGATTCGCCGGCGTGCATGTCTTCGCCTCATCCCGTTTCCAGGCACCGGCGACGTCTTACTGGCTCCCACAATGATAAGACACCCGTTGGCATATGTCGCACCTACCACCCGACGTTTGGCGCCCACCGTGGGGCCAGGTGCACCGTCGTCCGGAGACCTGTTCTGGACGGGAACCCTTTTCCTCCCCCGCGAGCGCAGCCAGCCTGCTGCGCCCGACGGCGTTTGCCCCGACGCGCTGCGAGGCGTCGACGATGCCTGCGCAGCGAGCTGCCTCGCCGATCTGCTCGGCGAGACTCGCATCTCCGACGAGCCCGCGTCCGACGTGGGCACGGACTACCCCGAGAGCCGCCTCGTCAGCCTCCTCGACCAACTTCACGTCTCCAGCGAGCCTGCTGTAGACCTGGAGTCGGCCGGCTCCACCGACCCGATGCTTGTCGACTCCGACACGGCATCGCTCGACGCCTACCCCTCCGACGTGGTAGTCTTCGACGACCCTCTCCCTCGAGCTGACAGCGGCAGCAGCGCTGTCACCGAAGTGCTGGTCATCAGCCATGTCGCCAACTCGGGCGAGAACGCCCACGACGCCCTGCAAGCGGCGATGCACGACTTATCCGTCCCCATCCCGGCCGACGCCGACGCTGAGACCCTGGAGGCACGCCGCCTCGCCCTCATCGCGGAAGGCCAGAAGATAGCCTCCATGAGACGCCTCACCGAGGCTCACCAACGCGAAGTCGACCGCGCCGCCTTTGGCACGCCGCCTCCTGGCGGGCCGAGCCGAGTCGGCCTCGTCCAGAAGCGCGGCGCAGCCATCGCCAGCATGCTGGGGGCAGACCGCCCCGTCTACGCCACCCCGCTCGAGAATCTGCGAGCCGCTCAGGCGGCCGCTGAAGAGCTAAATGGGCTGGGAGCCGATGAGCTCCCCTACCTGCTGGAAGAAGGCCGGCTGTTTGCACTCAGCCGGTCCGCCATCTACCAGCAGGGGTTGCGCCGTTACCACAACCGCAAGGTCAAGCCAAGATCTTTCCAGGAGGGCGACCTTGTGCTTCGGCTGATCCAGCGAACAGCCGGCCAGCACAAGCTCTCGGCCCCTTGGGAAGGCCCTTTCGTCATCAGCAAGGCACTAGGCAACGACTCCTACTACCTGATCGACGCGCAAAAACCAAGAGCACGCAAGAGGGATGATTCTGGCAAGGAGTCGGAGCGACCATGGAACGCGAACCTCTTAAGAAGATTTTACAGTTGAAAGCAGTATGTATCATGCTACCCTTTTGTATTAAGTACGAAACAACAGGCCCCCCGAGGAGCACTCGGGGACTGCCTTCCTTTATCTATGAATGATGAGTGTCATATTCATGAATGCATTATTACATTTGATTTTCTGTCTGGCACCGGGTTCGACTAGTCGGCCCGGGGACTGGCCGCCTTAAGTTATATTAAAGTTCTACCTGAAGTCAGACAAGTAGTGTGCCGGCTCCCGAGTCCTCTCTTGTTGAAAGTCGCAGCTCGAAGAACCGACTGTCCGACTAGCAAGAGCCAAAGGCAGAAAGGATGCTCACACGAAAAAGGCTAAGGACTAACAAACTTGTATAACGAAAAGACGGCCTCCAACCACGCTTGCCGGCTGTCAGAACAGCCGGCTGGCCGGCCTCCCAAGCACTTCGCTATAATCCAACAAAGCTAGAGTACTTGCCCTCCCAACTGGCCAAGCACTTCTCCAGCCACAGATTGCAGAGCAACTGTCCGACTGGGGAGGCGGCAACCAAGGGAGGGCGGCAAAGGAAACAGCAGAAGGATGAAAAGCAAAGAATAAGGGAAAGCCAAACACATGCATACTCATATTTACATATAAGGCCCCCAATAGGCCGGCAATCAACATAGTTCGAATACACCCCCAGTGGGTGGAATTGTGCAAACTTAACAAAATATTATTCCAAGAGTGATAAGACAGGAAAATAAAGACAGCAGACTATACTAAGGGCGCGGTGTGGGAGCCGGTTTGGTCGGTGGAGACGGCGCCACCAGCTGGAGGAGTGGCCGGCTGGCGGGTCTCGGCTTGATCATCGCCGGCTGCAGGCGGTGCACCCGCGCGTGCCTTGTTGCTGGAGGCACGGTCAAGCTGAGGCTGACCGGCCGCTCCACCATCTGGCCCGGCGTCTTCACCCTCCTCCTCCTCTTCTTCGCCCTCGTCGCTAGAGTCGATCTCCTCCGCCGAGTCTTCGCCGTCTGCCGGGTTCAGCCCGAACCACTCCTCCGGCTGGGCAACACCGTTGTCGTCCACTTCAGGAGCGAAGGCGCTGGTGTCGGTGTAGTCGGCGATCGCCGAAGCCCGCCGGATGATAGCCGGCCGCGCCGGCTCCAGCTCCGTGTCGGCCTGCTGCCGCCAGGTGGCCAGCTGGTCCAGGCTCAGCCCGGGGTACCAGGCCTTGACGAACTCCAGCGCCCGCCTGGCGCCGGACCGAGCCGCCGAAGACTTCCAGGCCTCGAAGCGGCCGACCGCCACCTCCAGCCAGTCGGCAGTCCGACTGGGGGTGCGGGGAATCACTTCACCAGGCCAGAGAGCGGCCAACACCTGCCCCCCGACACGTTGAAGCCGGCGGAGCAGGCGATGAGCCGGCTGGAGGCGGGCCTGGATCGCCAAGAGCTGCTCCTCCAGCGACCGGCGAGCGTTTGGCGCGATCTCGGCGCCAGCCTGCCTCTGTGCCTCGCGGCAGGCCTCGATGATCTGGTTGGCGGCGGTAGAGTAGCCAGGGAAGTACTCTGCGCAAGAAAGAAAGAGAAAGAAGAGAAAAACACCAAGTCAGAAAACGAGCCAAAACGGCAAGCGGCAAGCAAGGACGAAAAAGAAGGCGGCTTACCGTCAACCAAATCTTCGATCTGGCCATAGCCGTTGATCAGCGTCTGCTTCGCTTCGGCCCAGCTAGCCGCCTCTGTCTCATACTCGGCCTGGAGGGCAGCCTCGCTGTCCTGCACCGCCTTCAGGGCCGCCTTGTGGCTCTCCTCTTGGTCGGCCAACCTCTTGGCCAGGCGGTCACGCTCCTGCGCCAAGGCGGCAAACTCGGCCTCCTTAGCACGGAGGGCGGCCTGAGACCCTCCCAGCTGCTCCCTTAGACTGGCGTTGGCCACTGCAGGGATGGCAGAGAAAAAGAAGCAATAAGAAGAAGTCGTCAAGGAAGATCCGACTCGATTGCTCAGCAGTCGGCCCGAATCTCGGGGACTACACCCAATGGGTGCGCTGACGCGCCCCCACGTGAGATAAAAGACGAAGCACTTACCCCGGCTCTCAGATAGGTCAGCAGTCTTCTGGGTCAGCTCCCGAGCCTGGGAGTTGAAGGCAGCCGCGCGGAGGTTGTGGTAGTCCTGCAAGTCAGGCAGAAGAGCGAATGAGAACAAGAATAGCAAAACAAGGTCCGCTAGGAAGTTCCAAGCCGCCTGCTCAGCAGCCGACTCGGAACTCGGGGACTACACCCAGTGGGTGCGCTGACGCGCCCTCATGGAAGAAACCAAGATCAAAAGAGCAAAGACAAGAAGACTAACCCGGATGGCCGCCCGCGTCGCAAGGAACTCGTCGTTGTACTTCCTCAGCGCCGCAGCCTGGGCTTGAAGCCGGGTTCGGACGTCCTGCGTAGCCATGTTCATCACGGCCGTCCCTCCGCCCGACGTCCACCCCGAGCTGGCGCTGGCCGCCTCCATGTCCTGGGCTGACGAGCTGGAGCCCGCGGCCTGCTGCGGCTCCGATGCAGCCTTTTGCGGCTCTGACGCGGCCTTCCCCGCGCGCTGGCGCGACGGCATCCAGACCGCCAGATCAGTCCTCGCGGCTGGCTCGCCCCCGGCCGATTGCACAGGCGGCAGGTTAGGCCGGCCGCCTTGAGTCTCCCCAGGCGGCGGGGCCGGTGCCGCCTCCCTCTCCAGGATGACGACGTCGTCCTCCCTCCCCAGCCCCGGCTGGTCACCGCCGGCTTCTTCTGGCGAGGGCTCTGGGGCCCCAGGCGCCGCGACGCGCAGTGGGGTGACCAGCAAGGCCCCCTCCGCTATCGCCGCAGCCGCAGCCTCCGCTTGGGCCTTGGCCGCGGCGTCAGCGCGCGCCTTCGCCGCCTCCTCCTCCTGCGCCGCCTTGGCGGCGGCCGCCCTCAATGCCTCCGCCTCCCGCGCCTCCCGCTCCTCCCGCGCCTCCCGCGCGTTCCGCTCCGTCGCCGCCTGAAGATCGGCACGGGGGTCCACGCGGCGAGTGGTGCTCCCGGATCCTCCCGGCGACCCAACGACGGAGGCGGCAACAACCCGCTCGAGCGACAATGGAGCCCTGGTTTTTTGAGAAAGGACAAGGATTCAGGAACTACCAGAGAAAAGAAGAAAGAATACATGAAGGAGTAAATATACTTACGCCGACACCGTCTGCGGCTGCTTCACCGCCTTGCGAAAGCGGGCCACCTTCGCGGCCGCCTCCTCCCGCCTGGTCGCCGCTGCCCCGCCCTTGGGCTTCTTCGGCCGACTGCCGAACAAGCCTGGCGCGGCACGACGCTTTTGCCCGCCGCCCCGAGCAGGCGGCGCGGCGGAGGAACCCGCGCCATGGCCAGGCGCCGGCTGGCGGCGTGGGGCGACCTCCGCTTTGTCGTCGTCCGACCAGTCGTCGAAGCTGACTCCAAGCTTGGAGCCGCGTGCCTCGCCGCCGGCTTGGCCACCGCCCGCCTCGGTGTTGTCATCCATGGCGGCCGCCCCCAAGTCGGGGTCCTCCAGATCGTGCTCCGTCCGGTCGGGGACGAATCGGCGCTCCGCGTCCGACCCGCCTGCAGGCCGAAGAAGAGGGCTCTGTCGAGACAAGCCGACTAGTCAGAGTCGGCCAAAAGGAACTCGGCGACAAAACTGAGAGAAGAAAGGGAAAAAGAGAACATACCGTGGGCGGCGGGTGAGCTCGGCAATATGGCTCCTTGCCAAACTGCCACTCTGCGGAGAGCTTGCAGTTCGCAAGGTAGTTCACCATGTGGGCCACTTCGTCGTGCGGCATGTCTTTGGTGCACATCCGACTCGGATCGAGCTGGCCGCTCATCTGACAGATCAGATGAGGGCGGCTCTGGAGCGGAAGCACCCGGCGCGTGACGAAGGCGGCCAGCAGGTCGGGCCCAGATAGGCCCTCCGACTGGATCATCACCCGCAGTCGGGCGACAGCCGTGGCTCCAGCCGGCGTCAGCGTCACGGCCCGATAGGACCACTGGGGCCGCCTACCCGCCGGCGGGCCGGCTACGTAAGCCGGCAGATTGACGTAGTCGCCTTGCGGGGTGAGGTTCTTCACGTAGAAGTATGACTTCTGCCATAGCTTCACCGACTGGATCAGCGTGATGACGGGGAAGGGGTTGTCGGCTGTCACCCTCCGCATCGCGATGTAGGCGCCACTCTGAGCCAGCACGCCCTGCATACGCGTGCCCAACTTGGACTGAAAGAACCCCCCCCAGAGCTCGAGGGTGGGGAGGACGCCGAGATAGCCTTCGCACAAGGTGACGAAGGCGGACAGCAGCACCACCGTGTTCGGGGTGAGGTGGTGAGGCTGGAGTTGGTAGAATTCAAGAAAGGAGCGGAAGAAGGCGCTTGCTGGCAAGCCGACGCCGCGCAAGAAATGCGAGCGGAAGACCACCCGCTCGCCTTCCTCCGGCTCCGGCGTGATCTCCTTCTCCGGCGCGAGACGGACCCGCACCTTGTCCGCGCCGGGCAGCCGCCGCGTCTTGCGGAGGAACTCGACGTGGTCCTCATGGACGTTGGAGCCGTCCCAATCCCCGCCGTACTGCATCGCGGCGTGAGACCGGCGAGAATGAGCGCGGCGGCGGAGAAAAGAGTGGTGGAACGGTGCGGCGGCGAGACGCTGCTGTGAGGGAGAGCAGAAGGAAGAAGATGGCGGAGAGGAGAGGGGCGTGCGAGCGCCTGCTGCTTCCCCCTCCCCCTACTTATAGCTTCGTGCGGCGAAGCCGAGGAGGCGAGGCGTGGGGTGGGACGTGGGATTAACTGCACCCACTCCCCCACGCCCCGCGATTACTGCGCCCTAAAGGCATGCCGAAACCGCCGCAGGAAGACGTGCGGACGGCTTTGGGCCGCAGAGAATCCGTGCCCAGGCCCGGGCATAGGAGTGGTGGGCCCCCAACCTGCGGCGACGTCTTGTCGCGCGCGTGGGCTGGCAGGCTTTTCAACCAAGGGATGCCACATGGTTTGCAGGCGGCGAGTGGCCGGCCCGCAGCCCGGTGCGCGCGCCAGCAGACTCCCGCCCTCCGACTTCAAAATTTTTCGCCAAGACGGCGCGCCCAACCGAAGCCGGCTCCCAGCTGCCGGCTCGTCAAAATAGGAAGCTGGCCGAGCTTCTCGACTTCCGCCCAACCTCGAAGCCCAATCAGCTTCGGGGACTAATGTCGGAGTAAATGGCCACGGGTAGCCTAACCGCCTCCCCCTGGCTCTTCAAGAAATTATCAGGCTATTTAAGCCTTCAAGCATACGAAGCATAGGGCCGCCTTCCCCCGGCCGGCTATCCCCAAGGCCGACTCCCAGAAGGTGACCCAGTCTCAGAAACCTTCCCCAAGAAAGCTACGAGGTGGCCGACTCCAGGAAGCCGGCTCCAAGAGGACCGACTCCCCTAAGCCGGCCATGAAGAGCGTCGACTCCCCGAAGCCGGCCAAGACCGCACCCACCAAGACTGTGTCCACATAACGGCGATAAGACGGGGCGTGGCCGCAGTGCAGCCCACTACCCCCGAATCCCAAAGCAGGCATGGCCACAGGACGCCGTACGGGTTGGCCATCTCCCGTCCGGCACGGCACTGTAGCCATGTTGACCTCGATGTCACCCACGACAAGCGCCAGTACGGCCCGCGGGCGGCGGGCCCCTTTAGCCAGAGAGACGCTCGAAGGCGGCCCGGCCTCCCCTACTCGGCCAGGGGCATAGCCGGCTCCCAAGAGCCGGCTACCTCCCTCCCTCGAAACATGTGCCTCATTAAGGAGACAAGACGAGGTAAGGCTACAGTGAGAGCCTGCAAGGCGGCTGTGCTGTAGCCACGCTTACCTCGACAAGGCCCTCGTCATCAGGGGTGAGGCAACAGCAACCTGCCGCCGACAAGACCCCCAAGCGGTGGGGCCGGCCTGTCGACTAAGAGGCCGGCAGCCGGCGGGACCCACCAGTCGGCGGGCCCCAGTAGCCGGCGGAGAAGCCGGCGAACACAGAGACTGACGGCTGGGACCCGCGCCCAGCCGGATTACTATTGTACCCCTGGGGGTAGGCCTATATAAACCCCCCGGGGCACCCATGCAAAGGGTTGGTCTCATAGAATTACACACACCATATAGAGAGAAAGGGAGAGCTAGCCTTGCTCTTCTTCTCCCTCGAATCCGACAGCTCAAGGAGCATTTGTAGCTACTTGTTTTGATCTAGTGATCATGCGGAGACCCCGCAGAGCAGGACTAGGGGTGTTATCTCCACGGAGAGCCCCGAACCTGGGTAAGATTCGCCGGCGTGCATGTCTTCGCCTCATCCCGTTTCCAGGCACCGGCGACGTCTTACTGGCTCCCACAATGATAAGCCACCCGTTGGCATATGTCGCACCTACCACCCGACACTACATGTAGACACGATTTTTGAGCATGCCTAAGACAACATGTCTACATGTAGACACGATTTTAAACGTCCCAAGAAAGTGTCTCATTCCATGCAAGACACGCTTGGCAAGCGTGTCTATATGTTTGAGATGGTCCGTGGGGAGACGCTCCAAGGACGCTTTACTAAAACGGCTCTATAGTTGGCTAGAGATGAAATAACACGTCGCTAGGTATGAAATTGGGCGTGTACTATCCCCATAGATATGACGAAAGAATGAATAATCAGAAGGGTGAATAACAATCTCGAAGCATGTGCTCTCACTTATGAGGATCATCAAAGGATAGCCTGTCGTGAACAAAATTCTTCCGCCAGACCCCGTCAGTCAAGTCTGCGGATACTATCACATAAGACCGTACCCCCTTTATGCTGGCCACGACAGGAGACCGTCAAATATTTGGTACAGATCTGACACTCAAGACAGTAGAGCTAGTCAAGATGATTCAGAAACTCTGCGAGAAATCAGTATTAGTCAGAAGAACAGTTATGAGCCACAACACTGTTTTGACCCCGAAGGACCTACAGTTAGTTGAGAAACCCAATGCAAGGAGTGAAGAGATTGGGTGTCCACCAGGAAAATCTATTCACAACTTCATGAAAGGTTGTCAGTGCTGGACGACATATCCCATCGGAAATGACTCTCAGACTGGTGAGACAGGCATATATTTCAGTCACGATGATCTATCACAATCAGCTAAGTCAGCAGATATGAAAAGAATTGGAGCCAGTATAAGTACGGTAAGTTCTGTCAGAATGTGGATACAGTGAAGCAAACCACCCCAGAGCCGGGCAGTCACGTCATCTGAAATTCAGTGGGGAACAATCAATAAAGGAAAAAGGATACCCGAGTTGGAAACAGTTTCCTTAAGTCAGTATATTCATACTTGTTCCCAGAGCAACCAAATCTCGAGGACAAGATTTCTTTAAGGGGGAAGGTTTGTCACAGCCTGATTTTTGGCCCTTTCTTTTTCTTTTGTTTTTCTGAGATTTTTGCTCGAGATTTCTTTTTCCGTGGGTTTGTGGTCTGGAAACTGAAGAAGATTCCCTCTTCTTTCTTTCCAGAGTGGCTTGTCATCCTCATATCTATCCCTAGAGCTTGTCATTTCCATCTTGGACCAAACCCTAATATTCTTTTCCTTGGGAATATCCCTTTTTCTGTTAAAGGAATAACCCAATTTGCCCTAGGTTGTGAAGCAACCTATATTTCCATCACTCCTAAAATTCCCAAATAATTCTCATAAAATGTTTGGGTCATATCTTCATCAAATATGACAAAAATTTTCCTTTCCACGTTAAAAAATTATTCTCAAATATTCCTTTTCCTATTCTGCCCTAAATGCCACTTTGTGAAGCAAGTGCTATTTATCTTTGCTCATTTGACTCCAAACTTTTTGGACACCTTTTCCTGGTCATATAATTGCGTCATGCCAAAATTCAACTTCATTTTCCTAGCCAACCTTCCTTAGTGATTCTTCAAAGTTCCTATCTGAGGGAAGCCTTTGTGAAGGAAGTACTAGCTAGGGTTATCAAAATGAGTTGAAATTTTGCACACTCCTTCATGTGCGCATATAATTGCCCTCCTCCAATTTTCAGCCCTATCCAATCACCTATGTGAGCACAGGACTAAATCTTTGTTTCTGGCAATATTTTCAGGTTATGAAGCAAGTATAATTTTTAATGCTTCATTAATTCTGATAAATTACCAAAACATGCTCCTACCCATATAACATCTCTCCACCAAATTTGAGACCATTTCCTTAAGCCATTTTCCCTCCAAAATTATTGCAAGTTTCTGGTCAGTGGGGATGTTTGTGAAGCAAGTTGAAGGAAATGTGCCCTAGAGGCAATAATAAAGTTGTTATTTATATTTCCTTATATCATGATAAATGTTTATTATTCATGCTAGAATTGTATTAACCGGAAACTTAGTACATGTGTGAATACACAGACAAACAGAGTGTCCCTAGTATGCCTCTACTTGACTAGCTTGTTTATCAAAGATGGTTATGTTTCCTAGCCATAGACATGTGTTGACATTTGATAAACGGGATCACATCATTAGATAATAATGTGATGGACAAGACCCATCCGTTAGCTTAGCACTATGATCGTTTAGTTTATTGCTATCACTACAAAAAAGACACATCCGTGACATTTTGGGCCGAACGAATTTTTTTCTGTCATGCTTATGACACTTCTATGACGATAATTGTGACAAAACCCGGTATCATCATAGATGTGGTGGGCTCCTACTTCTATGACAAAAAATCATGACAGAAAATGGGCTTTTCGTCCTGGGCGAGCCGGAGACGCAGCTGCATGACATTCTTTGGGCCGTCCATGACGGAGAAAACCGTGGTAGAAGCGAGGGCGAGGAAAATATCGAGGGAGTTCCCGGTTACGGTGGGTGGTCGGGGGCTAAGCGATGCGTTTCTCTCGTACGTACGCGCATGTGTGCGAGGCGTTGCGCTCTAACTAAACCCGAGCGATTGCACTGCAGGCTACACGTTACTGAACCCGAGCGATCGGTCCCTTGCTGTTAACTGAACCCGAGTGATTCCTTTGCTACTGCTGCTAACTGAAGCCGATCAAACACTGCTGCCTCCTTCCCTTGATGAACAGTGAGCGTGTGTTGGGGGGTTTGGGTGAACAGTTCCCGGTGGGGGGTTGGATGAACATGACCCCGTGGTAGTAGAGGCCGTTGCCGCTGGATGAACAGGACCCCGATTGATCGAGTCGGTGGATGAACAGGACCCTGCGGAGGGCTGGTTGAACAGTAGCCGGTGGAGGGCTGGATGAACAGTAGCCCGTGGAGGGGTGGTTGAACAGGACCCCGTGGAGAGGGCTGGTTGAACAGTAGCCGATGGAGGAGCGCGAGGTGGAGGCTGGATGAACAGGAGCCCGTGGATGAACAGTCGCAGGTGGAGGCTGGAGGAGGTTGACGGTGGATGAACAGGAGCCCGTGGAGGCTGGAGGAGGTCGATGGTGGAGATGAACAGTATCTCATGGAGTCCCGTTTTGCGGTACGCCACACCCCTCCCGATGAACAGGACCCCCGTTTCGACCGTAGCGCTCCAACACAAGTCCATTTCCTCCGTTTTGCGGTACGCCACACCCTTCCCGATCAACAGGACCCCGTTTCGACCGTAGGAGGTCCGTTTCCTCCGTTTTGCGGTACGCCAGACCCCTCCCAATGAACAGGATCCCGTTTCCACCATGGCCGGTCGAACACAAGGCCGTTTCCTCCGTTCTGCGGTACGCCATGCCTCGTTTCCATCGGCTGTTCCGTCCAAGCCGGTTGGCTCCCGATGAATAGCACGCGTTCCGTTGCCTCCCGATGAACACGATGATAACACAGTTTCTCCGTTCCGACCCAGCCATGTACACGAGCCCTGGCCGTACGTATGCGCGATTAGGCGTTCGAGACCCCGCCCGTATGTACGTACGTGGCCGTATTTACTTTCTTGCACCCTGGCCGTTGTACGTACGTGTACATGCTATGTGCGCGCCTCTACTACGACACGTGCCCTTCCTTACACGGCCACGGTTCATCGCTGCAGCCTGCAGATAGACCGATCGTATGTATGTACACGTTCACGACCAGAATGACAACGCTACGTACGCTTCGACCAGGTGGGTCCCGACTGTCAGTCACTTCCTTGCGTGTGAAGATGTAGCTGGTGGGTCCCAGCAATCAGGGGGAAACGTTTTTTTTTGTGAAATACGGTGGCCCGTCCGGTGGGTCCTTGCTGTCAGGTGGAGGAATCATTATTTTCCGCGTAATAAGGAGATAGTTCCTTGCTGCGGCCGTGGACCCAGCTGTCAGTCTCTCCACGTACAGTACTCTTCCGATGGAAGTCGTTCGTTGACCACGCCGCGCCGAGAGCACCAAGGTGGTGGACGACGGCGAGGCCTAGGAAGGGAACGACGCGGAGCCGGGGAAGACGCGGCAGTGGATGCCCACGCGGAGAGGAGTACGAGGGTTCACTGGTTCAGCTGCAGTGTGAGGCTGTCATCGCCGCAGGGCCTGGCCAGCGGGGGGAGTAGTAGGGGGCTGTGAGGCTGTCGGTGTCAAAACCGGCGGATCTCGGGTAGGGGGTCCCGAACTGTGCGTCTAAGGTCGATGGTAACAGGAGACAGGGGACACGATGTTTACCCAGGTTCGGGCCCTCTCTATGGAGGTAATACCCTACTTCCTGCTTGATTGATCTTGATGAATATGAGTATTACAAGAGTTGATCTACCACGAGATCGTAATGGCTAAAACCCTAGAAGTCTAGCCTGTATGATTATGGTTGTGATTGTTCCTATGGACTAAACCCTCTCCGGTTTATATAGACACCGGAGAGGACTAGGGTTGTACAAAGTCGGTTACAGAGAAAGGAATCTTCATATCCGGACGCCAAGCTTGCCTTCCACGCCAAGGAGAGTCCCATCCGAAGACGGGTGAGAGTCTTCGGTCTTGTATCTTCACAGCCCATCAGTCCGGCCCATGTCGAATAGGCCGGACGTCTGAGGACCCCTTAATCCAGGACTCCCTCAGTAGCCCTTGAACCAGGCTTCAATGACGAGGTGTCCGACGTGCAGATTGTCTTCAGCATTGCAAGGCGGGTTCCTCCTCCAAATACTCCAAAACAGCCTTGAACACAAAGAACGTGTCCGGCTCTGCAAAACAAGTACCACATACAACCGCAGAGAGTATAATATTTCACGAGTCCAATCCACTGACAACTTTTATAGCGTGACGCCACATCATCACCCGGTCATTATTTCAAACTGTTTTTTAGCTTGCCGCTCCATGTTTCGAGATGCGGTTTTATTGGCACGTCTTGTCAAAGCAGAGATCATGTCCCCTTATCACGGGATTCTTGTCAATACGGGCATGGGTAATCCAACCGTGCCGTCTGCACGACCCTTGGGAATCAGGCGAGTTTTAAGGCGAGTGGGGAGGCGCTTGATATTCGCTGCCTTTATAAGGAGATAAGGATTCACCCCCTTTCACCCATGCCTTCTCTCTCTCTGCCCACCCATTCTCGAGCTCCAGCGCCCAAGTCCTCATCTCTTCCGCCTCAAGAAAGCACTCCGATCATGTCCGGATCCGGGGCGCAAGGCAAGTGGATGATCTCCTCCATCAAGGAGAAGGACATTACCCAGCTCCGGGAGGCCGGATATTTGGCCAAGGAGGTCGCCCACTGGCTTCCGACCGAGGGACAGATCGTCCCCACCCCGGAGCCCTTTGAGAGGGTAGTGTTCATCCCCCACGTCGTCCGCGGGCTAGGGTTTCCTCTCCACCCTTTCATCCGCGGACTCATGTTCTACTACGGACTAGATTTCCATGATCTAGCCCCCAACTCCTTCCTCAACATCTCGGCATTTATTGTCGTGTGCGAGGCCTTCCTCCGCATCTCACCCCACTTCGGATTGTGGCTGAAGATCTTCAATGCAAAGCCGAAGGTGGTGGATGGCCAACACGCAGAGTGTGGAGGTGCCATGGTGAGCAAGATGCCCAACGTCGTATGGCCCAAAGGTACTTTCGTGGAGACTATCAAAGGGTGGAAAAAACAGTGGTTCTATGTCACAGAGCCTCGCGACACCACCTGGGCCGAGGCTCCCGAGTTTAGGTCCGGGGCCCTGATGCGGCTCACCTCCTGGCTAGAGAAGGGCCTAGATTAGGCCTCGTCGGATGAGCTGACTGTCGATGTCAAAACCGGCAGATCTCGGGTAGGGGGTCCCGAGCTGTGTGTCATGAATCGATGGGTAACAGGAGACAAGGGACACGATGTTTACCCAGGTTTGGGCCCTCTTAATGGAGGTAATACCCTACTTCCTGCTTGATTGATCTTGACGAATATAGAGATTACAAGAGTTGATCTACCCCGAGATCATATGTTGTGGTCTAAACCCTAGAGGCATGATGAGTAATGTCATAATGATCTATCGACTAGCCTGGCCTCGGCTTATATAATGTACTAGAGGCCTAGGATAACAAGAGTCCTAGTCGAATACGCCGACGGAGAGGAGTCCTTGTCTTGATCACCATGTCTTGTGGAATCTTCCTTGTGTATACATCGGCTATCCGAACTGGCCCCTGAGTGAATGGCCATGGGGGTCCTCGGCCCAATCCAACTGATTGGGAGACGACATGGTGAGTACCCCCTAGTCTAGGACACCGCCAGTAGCCCCCTGAACCGGTCTTCAAGTTGGGGACGCTCCTCGATTCTTCCGAACTGTTCTTCATCTTCGGTCGTCGGTCTTGAAAACTGGTTCAACAAATCATCTCATCTTTGATCTTGACGATCGCCGAAGTGAATCCAAAGAGTTTACACGTCGGGTATCCGAGGAGCCCCTTTAAGTTCTCGGCCTTTATCAATGCCTTTTTATTTTTTACGCCACACCTCGGGTTTGAAGTTCTTCCCGTGCGGCGGTGTCCTCTTGCATCCGAGCTCCAAAGACGGACTGCATTCGAGATATCTTTTGCAGCCGAGCACCAATGACGGACTATATCCGAGATCCAACGCCGGACTGTATCCGAGATCCAACGCCGGACTATATCCGAGCTCCAACGCTGGACTGTATCCGAACTCGAATGCCGGACTATATCCGAGGTGTCATAGATCACCTTGGTTCAAAAAGTTTTAGCCGAGCTTAATGCCGGAAATGCCCTCTAAGGAGCCAGCCACTTGCATCCGAGCTATATGCCGAACTTCTTCCGAGGTGGCTCAGCACCTCGGTCATGGGCTGATTGTTTGTGGATTTTATTTTCGATGCGTATAAATTTATTTGCTGACGAGATGTATTGCCAGTAGCCCTCAAGGTGTCTGTTGGCCTAAAATCCGAGATGCACCTGAGGGAAAATATGAAACCACTGATCATAGTAGCTTCTGAGACTCAGGTCGTAAAATCGGCCTGAGGATCAACTCCTAGCTCGGCAGCATACATAGGAATAGAAACGCAATGTAATATATTAGTGGTAATTAGTGATCAGCGGACGGGCCCCTAAGAGAGGGTCGTGAGAAGTCGCCGTGATATATCAGCTTGATGCCGGGTAAGTCCCATATGGTACTTATTGTCGTCCGAAGACGCGCTTGTTGATACGTCTCCAACGTATCTATAATTTTTGATTGCTCCATGCTATATTATCTACTGTTTTGGACATTATTGGGCTTTATTATCCACTTTTATATTATTTTTGGGACTAACCTATTAACCGGAGGCCCAGCCCAGAATTGCTGTTTTTTTGCCTATTCCAGAGTTTCGCAGAAAAGGAATATCAAACGGAGTCCAAACGGAATGAAACCTTCGGGAACGTGATTTTTAGGAAGAATATGATCCAGGAGACTTGGACCCTACGTCAAGAAACAAAAGAGGAGGCCACGAGGTAGGGGGGCGCGCCCACCCCCCTAGGGCGCGCCCTCCACCCTCGTGGGCCCCCTGTTGCTCCACCGACGTACTCCTTCCTCCTATATATACCTACGTACCCCCAAACGATCAGATACGGAGCCAAAATCCTAATTCCACCGCCGCAACCTTCTGTACCCACGAGATCCCATCTTGGGGTCTGTTCCGGAGCTCCGTCGGAGGGGGCATCCATCATGGAGGGTTTCTACATCAACACCATAGCCTCTCCGATGAAGTGTGAGTAGTTTACCTCAGACCTTCAGGTCCATAGTTAGTAGCTACATGGCTTCTTCTCTCTTTTTGGATCTCAATACAATATTCTCCCCCTCTCTCGTGGAGATCTATTTGATGTAATCTTCTTTTTGCGGTGTGTTTGTTGAGACCGATGAATTGTGGGTTTATGATCAAGATTATCTGTGAACAATATTTGAATCTTCTCTGAATTCTTTTATGTATGATTGGTTATCTTTGCAAGTCTCTTTGAATTATCAGTTTGGTTTGGACTACTAGATTGATCTTTCTTGCAATGGGAGAAGTGCTTAGCTTTGGGTTCAATCTTGCGGTGTCCTTTCCCAGTGACAGTAGGGGCAGCAAGGCACGTATTGTATTGTTGCCATCGAGGATAACAAGATGGGTTTTTTATTTATCATATTGCATGAATTTATCCCTCTACATCATGTCATCTTGCTTAAGGCGTTACTCTGTTTTCATAAACTTAATACTCTAGATGCATGCTGGATAGCGGTCGATGAGTGGAGTAATAGTAGTAGATGCAGGCAGGAGTCGGTCTACTTGTCTTAGACGTGATGCCTATATACATGATCATACCTAGATATTCTCATAACTATGCTCAATTCTGTCAATTGCTCAACAGTAATTCGTTCACCCACCGTAAAATACTTATGCTCTTGAGAGAAGCCACTAGTGAAACCTATGGCCCCCGGGTCTATCTTCATCATATTAATCTTCCAACACTTAGTTATTTCCTTTGCTTTTTACTTTGCTTTTATTTTACTTTGCATCTTTATCACAAAAATACAAAAAATATTATCCTATCATATCTATCAGATCTCACTCTCGTAAGTGACCGTGAAGGGATTGACAACCCCTTATCGCGTTGGTTGCGAGGAGTTATTTGTTTTGTGTAGGTACGAGGGACTCATGCGTAGCCTCCTACTGGATTGATACCTTGGTTCTCAAAAACTGAGGGAAATACTTATGCTACTTTGCTGCATCACCCTTTCCTCTTCAAGGAAAAACCAACGCAGTGCTCAAGAGGTAACACTTGTCCATAGTTCGGTTATGCCGAACACCGAGCACTTTGAATTTTCTGCATTGAATAGGCAATGCAGTAGCCCCCGAGCCACTGGTCGGGTGGCAACACCAGATTAGGGGATCGATGTGCCTTTAATATTTATAAATAATGAGCGCAAAGCCCAGTAGCCCCCGAGCCTTAATGTGGGCACGGGCGAATTAAGGATCGATATCCGTTTGACAGAAAAAATTTGTTGTGTTTATCACAAACTTCTCAAAAAGAGAATAAGATCTCTTAAAGGAGCTTAGAGCTGGTCGAAATCCGAGCTCGCCAAGGTAGGCCCCAAGGGGTTTAAAAGATGGGTTTGCAGTAAATGGATTTTACTCGCAATTTTTATGTGTAATGATTCTATGTATCCAAGTACTTTACAACATTAATGCTCGGATCCGCATTGTACAAAACTTTGTTAACCGACCATCGGCTTCAACCTCCTCGGCCAGTAGCTGGGGAGTGTTTGTCCTACTTTATAAAGCCTTTATAAGAGCAAAGATTTACGACAAACAAGGCAATCCGGTCATACGGTTTTATAAACAAAGGTACGCGGAGAGATATGTTATATTACTTTTTAATGTAAAAAACATCTTCCAAAGAAAATAGTCCCGCTATCGGTTCATTTCTTTGGGTTGTCACGCTGATCATGATCATGAAAACTCACCTCCGATCAATGTGGGAGGAAAATATTGAGGATTTAGTTTGGGGAAAGTTCCAGAACTATGTGGTCTATAGCGAACCTAAATTTTCATTCCGTCGTTGCCGACCAATTATATCCTTTAAGATCGCTAGCTTTCGGCTTCACCCAGTCTGAGGTACTAACTCGGGTGACCCGGTAGTAACAATCACAGAGGTGCTCCCTTTACCGCCTAGCCGAACAATCGGGAACGTAGGGGTAAGCATAGGAGCCAGGCAACCCAGCTTGGCCAAAATCTTAAGTCAAATTGATGCATATTTATGGCTTTATAACGATGGTTATGGGAGGCAGCCCTCCTATATTAAATACAAACGCCGATGATATGTTTATTTTGACTCCGTTGCGACCGTTTATCAATTGAAAGTGGTCCATCGTCAGCTTCCACCCTTTTGTAGATGCTACGCAGGGTGTTTCCGCAATAACAAAACAACCCTTAGCCGACGTCTCGGTGCCCGAAGGCGGTTGTGTTAGCGAAAACGAGGCAATCAGATATGCGGGCTTTATAACTTTCACTTAGTCATAGGAGCTTAAAGTCGGGAGGCCAGCTACTAGCCCCGCCGAGGTCAAGCCGTAAACACTTCGGCCAATGTTATGAATGGCCCGTCTGAAAGTGCAACTATCCCTGGGTGGTTTTGGTAATGATTAACAACATATAGCTCATTGAGCTAATACCATTTCAAGATAAATATTTCAGGAAAGCTCAATGATTGGCATGGCATGGATTAGAAAGTGGACCCCTCAAAGTGCTAAGGACAAAAGATTGGCTCAAGCTCAAAGCACAAGACTCTACATTTTATTTCTAGTGATCCAAGATCACATTGAGTCCATAGGAAAAGCCAATACTATCAAAAGGGGGTGAGGTGTTGCTTAATGAGTTACTTGCTCAAAATGCTTAGTGATATGCTCCAACAACCCTCAACTACTTTCTCATATCCACATATGTCCCAAACCAAAAGTCAAACTCGGCCCCACCGAAACTTCCTATCCGGCGCCACCGAGTTTTCTTGACATAGCCACTGCCACAAACCCTAGTCACTTCGGTCTCACCGATAGGGATCTCGGTCTTACCGAGATGGGATTGCAAACTCTCTGTTTCCCTTCGTAACGTTTCGGTCTAACCGAGATGAGCGATCGGTCCCACCGAGTCTGCAATGCAAACTCTCTGTTTCCTTTTCGTAACGCTTCGGTCCCACCGAGACGAGCGAATCGGTCCCACCGAGTTTGCCTGACCAACTCTCTGTTTGCTTATTACCAAAATCGGTCCCACCGAGTTTGAGTAATCAGTCCAACCGAGATTACGTTATGCTCTAACCCTAATGAAATCGGTCCCACTGAGTTGACATGTCGGTCCCACCAAAATGCCTAACGGTCACATATGTACTGAATCGGTCCGACCGAGTTTTCTGATTCGGTCCCACCGAGTTTGGTATAATGTGTGTAACGGTTAGATTTTGTGTGGAGGCTATATATACCCCTCCGCCCACTCTTCATTCGTGGAGAGAGCCATCAGAACATGCCTACACTTCCAACATACATTTTCTGAGAGAGAACCACCTACACTTGTGTTGGGGTCAAGATATTCCATTCCAACCACATAAATCTTGATCTCTAGCCTTCCCCAAGTTGCTTTCCACTCAAGTCATCTTTCTACCAAATCCAATCCTATGAGAGAGAGCTGAGTGTTGGGGAGACTATCATTTGAAGCACAAGAGCAAGGAGTTCATCATCAACACACCATCTATTACCTTTTGGAGAGTGGTGTCTCCTAGATTGGCTAGGTGTCACTTGGGAGCCTCCGTCAAGATTGTGGAGTTGAACTAAGGAGTTTGTACGGGCAAGGAGATCGCCTACTTCATGAAGATCTACCCTAGTGAGGCAAGTCCTTCGTGGGCGATGGCCATGGTGGGATAGACAAGGTTGCTTCTTCGTGGACCCTTCGTGGGTGGAGCCCTCCGTGGACTCGCGCAACCGTTACCCTTCGTGGGTTGAAGTCTCCATCAACATGGATGTACGATAGCACCACCTATCGGAAACACGGATAAAAAATCTCCGTGTCTACATTACGTTTGCTCCCTCCAAACTCCTCCCTTTACCTTCATATGCAATTGTTTTACATTCCGCTGCTATACTCTTAGAATTGCATGTGTAGGTTGATTACTTGATTTGTGCTAAGTTGCTAAAATCTGTCAAGACTTAAAATTGGGAAAAGACTAGATTTTTATTTGGTCAAGTAGTCTAATCACCCCCCCTCTAGACATACTTTCGATCCTTCAATTGGTATCAGAGCTTTGGTCTCCATTTGCTTTGATTTGCATAGCTTTTGGTGATTATAGCCTTGGTCTCACAACCTAGGAGAGTATGGCGTCTAGCGAGGGAAATTACCACCGTAGAGGTCCTTACTTTGATGGTACTAATTTTGCTAGTTGGAAGCATAAGATGAAAATGCATATTCTTGGACATAACCCCGCCGTTTGGGCTATTGTGTGTATTGGCTTGCAAGGTGAATTCTTTGATGGGAGAGAACCGAACCGTGAAGCTACCGCGGTAGAGTTGAAGATGCCGCAATACAATGCTCAAGCTTGTGATATTCTCTTCAATGGATTGTGCCCCGAAGAATTCAACAAAATCAGCCGTCTTGAGAATGCAAAGGAAATTTGGGATACTTTGATTGATATCCACGAAGGTACCGACTCCGTTAAGGAATCCAAATTGGATGTGCTTCAAAGTCAACTTGACAAATTCAAAATGAAGGAAGGTGAAGGTGTCGCTGAAATGTATTCTAGGCTTGCTCTCATCACAAATGAGATTGCCGGCTTAGGGAGTGAAGAGATGACCGATAGATTCATCATCAAGAAGATCCTAAGAGCCTTGGATGGAAAATATGATACCGTGTGCACATTGATCCAAATGATGCCCAATTACAAAGATCTCAAGCCAACGGAAGTCATTGGAAGAATTGTTGCTCATGAGATGTCACTCAAGGATAAGGAAGAGCTTCACAACAAGTCAAGCGGTGCTTACAAAGCCTCATGTGATGCTCCCACATCATCAAGTGAGAAACAAACCTTCAATGAAGAATTGAGCCTAATGGTGAAGAACTTCAACAAATTCTACAAGAGTAGAAGCAAGGAAAGAAGCTCCAAGTCAAGGTCCTACAATGACAAGAGATCTTCAAGTCGTGAACGAAATTGCTACAATTGTGGAAGACCCGGACACTACTCCAATGAGTGTATGGCTCCCTACAAAAGAAGAGAAGATTCTCCCAAGAGAAGAAGTAGAAGAGAAGAATCACCACCAAAAGAGAGAAGGAGTAGAGATGATCGATATGAACAAAGACCCTCTCGGAGAAGCAAGGATTCGGAGAGGAAGGACAAATCATCAAGGAGCTACACAAAAATAAGACATCAAGCTCATGTTGGTGAATGGGTATTCGGCTCCGACTCCGACCATCACTCCGAAAGAAGTTATCACTCCGACTCCGAATATACTCAAGATGAAGGTGTTGCTGGTCTAGCACTTGTGTCAACCAACTCCTACGACATATTTGACTCACCAAATGAAGGAATTGGAAGATGCTTCATGGCTAAAGGTCCAAAGGTAACACACCCCGAGTATGTTGATTTTAATAGTGATGAAGATGATTTGCTAGGAGATGATGATTTACTTGTTGACAACTCTAGTTATGAGAACTATGATGAACTTGCTATTAACCATGATAATCAAGATAAAATGAATGACGATGATAAGAAGAATATTGAGCATCTAACTAAAGAACTAAACACTCTTAAGTTAGCTCATGAAACTACCTTGGAAGATCATCGAGAACTTTTAAAGACTCATGAGAAGCTACGCTTTGAAAAGCTCAACCTTGAGCAAGAGCATGAGTTCTTAAAAGCAATCAATGATGATCTTCGCAAGAAAAGTTCTTCTTACATTGCCAAGCGTTTACTCTTGTCTACTTACATGCCACAAGTTAAATCTAGCAATAATAACAAGAAAGATTCTTCCTCTAGTAGTAACAACAATCATGCTAAATCCAACGTTGTTGCTTCTAGTAGTTCTCTTGATTCCACTAATGACTCTCTTAGACAAGTTACACTTGAGCAAGAAAATAGCTTATTGAAGGGAATTATAGAGAAAGGTGTTTACAATAGTCTTGCCGGAAGTAAGCAATTTGAGGAAATTGTACGCAAGCAAGGAAGACACCGGAAGAATCAAGGTGTTGGTTTTGAATGAAAGTTCAATGCCAATGGATTTGAGTGGTAAGAAGATCAATATCCCAAGACTAAGTTTGTTCCTCAACAAGACAATTATGATCCTACTTCTTTCCAAGGAACACAAGCTCAAGATGATCTTCCACCACAAGACCACAAGCTAAAAGGCAAGGACAAGCTTCAAGAAGAGATTGATGCATTTGAAGAAGCTCCTAAAGCCTTGGTCAAGTGGGTTCCCAAGACTACATCAAGTTCCACTTCATCAAGTACGACTACAACTCCAAGGATTCCCATCAAGATGGTGTGGATCCCTAAGAAGAAGAACTAGAGAGTTCTTGAGGGTGACTCCGCCAACATACTTCACTCTTATCATTTTGGCAAGGACAAGTGCAAACAACTTCCACATCTTGCACTAGTTCAAGGAGTCACAAACCCTCTTGTTGGTAAGACAAGGGACAAGGTAACCTAATGCATTCATGGACATCATCTCATGTGAATATCACCCTATGTCTATTGATATCCTTGTTTGTTCCTTGTGGGACTAACCCATGTAGGTATTGAAAGTGCAACTCACTCCAAAGGATTGCTCCAAATGATCTACATCAACATTGAGCATCTACATCTTCAACACCTACATGAAGTCATCATCGACAAAACCCAAGGTTAGTTCATCCCTCTTAGGGGGGATATCACATCTAGGGGGAGCTTTACTCTAAATAATTGAGCTAAAGCAACTCTAATGATGTGAACACAACAATGCTTTATGTAAAAGTGGCAACCCCACTTGTGCTTAAACGACGAGTATGACCTATGATCAAATGTTCTCATTTGACTCCTAAGTCAATATACTCATATATAGATGACCTAGTCATCGCCAAATTGCTTGATAGATGCTAGAGTGATTGTGCATGCTTTGTCACATATTTCATTTGTCATTTTATTGTGTGAGCATGTTGGATGCATAGTTTACTCATTCGAGGACATCCATTTGTTGTTTTGTTTGTTTGGTTTTTCTTTTGCCAAATGGATGGACAAGAATGCCTAAGAACTCCCTCTAGCTATCTATGCTTTTCTCGTCTCAAACTCTATTCATGCTACATCACAAAGTTTGATCAAGTCAGATTCGAACCACTCTGTGTGAGGAGCACTCGGAGTCCCCGATTTGTCATAGACTTAAACTTCCAAAACCTTTTTGTGCGTTTCGGTCTGACCGAGAAATCCATTTCGGTCAAACCGAGTTCACTAAGTTGATCTAGGTTTTCATCTCGGTGCAACCGATTTGAACACTTCGGTCACACCGAGTTACAGCAGCCGCTTGCGATTCTGCAATCTCGGTGCCACCGAGTTGTTCCACTCGGTCACACCGACAGGGTCGGGATATAAATACCCATGGGTGAGACTTTGGAAATTTCTTCAAATTCTCTCAGCCTGTGCGTGTCCTGCTCTGCCTCCTCGGGTCTCCGGATCGTCTCCTCGCTGCCAACGACCTCCCGCCATTGGATTCTGCCACCGTCGACAGAATCTGCTCCGCCGTCACCGCCGTAGCGAACACTCGCCATTCTAGGGTAAGTGTTCGACCCCTTGTGCTGTCTTTTTCACTCCGATTCCTAGCACAAGGACAATGCCATGTTTCTTGCCACGAATGAGATTGATCTATCCAGCTAAAACTTCCTTAGGTCTTGATTGATTTGAAAATTTTAGGGTTAGCTCTTTGCAGAACTCATCTCGGACCGACCGAAATGTAGATATCGGTCTCACCGGTTCGGCTTTGGCCATTGCACATGCGCTTTTCGGTCTGACCGAAATGTGCAAATCGGTGTGACCGAGTTCAAGATTCTGTGAAACCCTAGCAACCTCGGTGCCACCAAACTGTGACTCGGCCCAACCGAGTTCACTAGTTTAGGTTCCAAGTGTTGCTTTGGTATCACCGAGTTTGTCAATTAGGTAGCTCCGAGAACACTTCTGTAGAGAACTAGAAGTAAGATTTTTGACTCAATTTGTTTAGCAAAACCTCTGTACTTTGTGATGCTCATCTACTCTACCTCATCTACAACCTATTCACAAGGTCTGCTGACAGTTTGCCTGCAAGATGTCTGATCAAAGTGACAGTCAGAACAGGTCTGAGGAACATGTGCAGATGAGTGAGGGCTCAGATCCCTCTAGCACTTCTGATGATGGCAGCATGAGCACTCCAAGCAACTTGCCAAAGGCAGCCACCAGATCTAGAAAGAAGAGAACCTCAGAATCAGAGGATGAGGACTATGTGGCCACTGAGGAGGAAGTAAGCTCCAAGAAGAAGGTGGTAAAGAAGGAGTATGGCACAACTGCTACAAGTAAGCCAGGGCTGAATAAGAAGGCACCAGCAAGGAGAACTCCTATGTCTAAGGCCAGAGCCTCTACTCAAGAGATAATGGAGTTCACTCTTGAACCCAAATAAGGAGGTGAAGGCAAGAATAGGAAAGAAAGGGTCAAGAAGACCATTGCCAGAGTTATTGGGAAGTCCTCAATGGTGTAGATCAGATGATGAAGAGGAAGAGGATGCTGCACCAGCACCCAAAGCTCAGAAGCTTATGGGAGTTGCTATAAAGGCAGGGGCTGCTCCATCAAAGCCCAAGTATGCTCCCAAAGCTCAAGCTCAGAAGCCCCCAAAACCCAAGAGGAACACCAAAAGTATTCCAGCTGAGGAGAAGAACAAGGCCCCAGTGCCTGATGATGAAGAAGAAGAAGAAGAAGATGATTCACTTGTTTTGAGGAAGCTGAAGCCAAAGATCCTTGATCATAATGCACATCCTGTTACAGAAGATATGAGGATCAGGAAGGATGCAGGACTGAGATTGTGGAGACAATCAGATCCTTATGCTGTCAGGAGGAGAACTGTTGTGGATTATAGGTTCCACACAAAGGAACAACAAGATTTCTATGAGACTATCATGCTTGACAAGAAGCCCATAGTGTGTGACATGAGATGGGTGGATTGGGAGTACATCAAGGAAAATGAAGATCACTATCCAGGAGTTTATGACAACTTCAAGGCTTGTGGAGTAGATAAGTTTGTTGGACATAAGCTCACCAAATGGAATGATGAGCTGATCATGCAGTTTTACTCCACTGCCAATTTCTATCCAGATGGGAGGATAGTATGGATGTCTGAGGGTACAAGGTACCAGTCCATAGTTGAGGAGTGGGCCAATCTGATAAATTCCCTTGAAGAACATGAAGATGACTTGGATGTGTATGCCACCAAGAAGAAAGACCACAACACTATGGAAAACATGTACAAGGAGATCCCAGATAAGGCTTTGGAGACTCACAAACTTGGATCTGTACACTTCTTGTTGTCTGGTCTGCCTACCATCAACTGGATCCTTAGGCACACATTGCTACCCAAGTCAGGAGATCACAAGATGATCAGAGGACATTCTATCAACCTGCTCCAGCTTTTTGATGTCCCTCAGAAGTTCAAGATTATGAGCTTAATGGTAGAAACAATCAAGAGGATAGCTGCAGATCAGAAGAGGAGCTGTGGGTATGCTCCACACACTCAGGAGCTCATCAACTCCAAGATGGGCACATGTACATACTTGTTGGACAAGGAGCACCTTCCTCTGCATCCTGACTTTGAAGACAATACTGTTGTGATGAATGAGGAAGACCCCAAATCAGTGCACATGAGAAGAGAGAGAAGGCAAGGGCAGAGAAAGCTGCAAAGATGCCAAGTGTTGAAGAGGCATCTCAAGTGTTCTTGAAGAGCAAGCAAGATCAGCTTGGATATTTGATCCAATCCACCTTGAGGATTGAGAAGGGCTTGGCCACCTTGACTCAAAACCAGGAGAGCTTGGAGAGGATCACTGAGCAGAAATTCTATGATCTTGATGTCAAGGTAACTGAGATTCAGTCAGTGGTTGAGCAACTTCAGGAGGAAGTGGAGGAGAAGAAGGGCAAGTATACTACAGAAGCTTTTACTAGAGTGCCCAGAAGCCAGAGGTCTGCTGCAGTGCCTATCCCAGACATAAGAGCTACTACATCTGCACCAGCAGCCACAGCCTCAGTGCCACCAGCTCCAGCAGTCACTCCACCAGCTCCAGCTACATCGACAGAAGATTTCGTCTTTGGAGTCATCTCTACACCACCTCATGAAGGCCAAGCTTGAGAGACGCATAGCACTATGCATATTTTTGACTTTTTGGCACTTGTTGCCAAAGGGGGAGAAATATGTATAGATCATAGTCTTCGAGAGAGAGAGAGTGTTGTTTTGTCTCTCTTTGCATTTTACTTGTTTGAACCTTACTGTGTGTTTGCTTGCTACATTATGTCTTTTGTGAGATACTTGGATGATCATGTGAATGATCATTTGCTACCTTAATGCTTGTTTGGATGATACTATCTTTTATATCTTATATATGATCATTAACTTTGCTTGGTGATGAGTGCATTATCTTCAATTATTATCATTTTGAGCGCTCCACCAAGATGTATGTGACAAAGAAGAGTGACCCATGATCCTAACACATTGTGCATTTGCAGTCCAAAGCAAATTTTAAATAATGCACAAATTTAGGGGGAGCTCTTGCTTATCACATACTTCTCAAAGCGACAATGTATTTCAATCTTATTATCATTTGTCGAAGCTTTGATCTATATGTTGTCATCAATTACCAAAAAGGGGGAGATTGAAAGTGCAACTATCCCTGGGTGGTTTTGGTAATGATTAACAACATATAGCTCATTGAGCTAATACCATTTCAAGATAAATATTTTAGGAAAGCTCAATGATTGGCATGGCATGGATTAGAAAGTGGACCCCTCAAAATGCTAAGGACAAAAGATTGGCTCAAGCTCAAAGCACAAGACTCTACATTTTATTTCTAGTGATCCAAGATCACATAGAGTCCATAGGAAAAGCCAATACTATCAAAAGGGGGTGAGGTGTTGCTTAATGAGTTACTTGCTCAAAATGCTTAGTGATATGCTCCAAAAACCCTCAACTACTTTCTCATATCCACATATGTCCCAAACCAAAAGTCAAACTCGGCCCCACCGAAACTTTCTATCCGGCGCCACCGAGTTCTCTTGACATAGCCACTGCCACAAACCCTAGTCACTTCGGTCTCACCGATAGGGATCTCGGTCTCACCGAGATGGGATTGCAAACTCTCTGTTCCCTTCGCAATGTTTCGGTCTAACCGAGATGAGCGATCGGTCCCACCGAGTCTGCAATGCAAACTCTCTGTTTCCTTTTCGTAACGCTTCGGTCCCACCGAGACGAGCGAATCGGTCCCACCGAGTTTGCCTGACCAACTCTCTGTTTTCTTATTACTAAAATTGTTCCCACCGAGTTTGAGTAATCGGTCCAACCGAGATTACGTTATGCCCTAACCATAATGAAATCGGGCCACCGAGTTGACATGTCGCTCCCATCGAAATGCCTAACGGTCACATATGTACTGAATCGGTCCAACCAAGTTTTCTGATTCGGTCCCACCGAGTTTGGTATAATGTGTGTAACGGTTAGATTTTGTGTGGAGGCTATATATACCCCTCCACCCACTCTTCATTCGTGGAGAGAGCCATCAGAACATGCCTACACTTCCAACATACATTTTCTGAGAGAGAACCACCTACACTTGTGGTGAGGTCAAGATATTCCATTCCAACCACATAAATCTTGATCTCTAGCCTTCCCCAAGTTGCTTTCCACTCAAATCATCTTTCTACCAAATCCAATCCTATGAGAGAGAGCTGAGTGTTGGGGAGACTATCATTTGAAGCACAAGAGCAAGGAGTTCATCATCAATACACCATCTATTACCTTTTGGAGAGTGGTGTCTCCTAGATTGGCTAGGTGTCACTTGGGAGCCTCCGTCAAGATTGTGGAGTTGAACCAAGGAGTTTGTACGGGCAAGGAGATCGCCTACTTCGTGAAGATCTACCCTAGTGAGGCAAGTCCTTCGTGGGCGATGGCCATGGTGGGATAGACAAGGTTGCTTCTTCGTGGACCCTTCGTGGTGGAGCCCTCCGTGGACTCGCGCAACCGTTACCCTTCGTGGGTTGAAGTCTCCATCAACGTGGATGTACGATAGCACCACCTATCAGAACCACGGATAAAAAATCTCCGTGTCTACATTGCGTTTGCTCCCTCCAAACTCCTCCCTTTACCTTCATATGCAATTGTTTTACATTACGCTGCTATACTCTTAGAATTGCATGTGTAGGTTGATTACTTGATTTGTGCTAAGTTGCTAAAATCTGCCAAGACTTAAAATTGGGAAAAGGCTAGATTTTTATTTGGTCAAGTAGTCTAATCACCCCCTCTAGACATACTTTCGATCCTTCACCGTCATTTAACACAGTCATCGAATCGCTGACTAGTTTACGCTTATTGTGAGAGTCAGTTTTCGGCTTTCTCCACTGAGGTGCTTAACCATGCGAGCTGGAAGCACAATCGCAGTGGTTCTCCCTTTTCACACCTAGCCGAACAAACGGAACGTAGGAGGCAAGCCCAGGAGCCGGGAAACCCAACTATTGACCAAAGACACAATTTGAAACTGATGCATATATAGCAATATCCGAGAATGTTTTTGCAGAATCTCTAAAGGTGTCCGACGTTGCACTACGAGACTTATGCTAGCAACACAGAAATAGTTTAAAAGTGACATAGGCTAGAAAAGCCAAAAACTTATGCAGAAGCTTGACGTCTGGACTAAACCGAGATTTTGGTGCTAATCCGGAAATTGGTCTTTAAAAAAAAGTGCTTCTGTCGTGCTTTAACATGACACATCCGATCTCAAGACTTCAAGCGGGTCAGCCTACGGCTTCAAGCTCCTTATCCCGAAGGCGGAGTGCTTTAGAGAGAAGCTAGGCTATCCGGCCATTGACCATACACTCGAGTCGAAAAAGGAGTGGTAGAAAAAGACTGTGCAGCGACTAACAAAAACGACTCATACTAATTTAAGAGCCCCCAAGTGACTTGGGTAAAAGAATTTCATGTATAATGATTGTATGTACCAAAGTACTTATATCATATCTGTGTTCACCCGAACTTTAAATGCGTCTTAACCGACCGTCGGCTTCTCCCTCTTCGGTCAAGGGCCGAAAAGTGTTATGTACTCCACCTGTCGAGAATATCGACGGTGTTTCCGATAACCAGGCAATCAGGCTATAAGGCTGTAACAGACAAAGCGCGTTCAGGGAACTTATGCTATATTACTGACGAAGTGTAAGAAGCATCTTCGAATAAAATAGTACCCCCACCGATACCTTTCTTCGGTTGCTCATTGTTACTATGAGACTTGTGCAATAGATTTTTGTACTCATGAGTTCCGTTGTGTGCCGACCATGATTAAAAAAATAAGAGCGCTAGCTTTCGACTTCACCCAGTCTGAGGTCCAAGCTCGGATGACCCGATCGTGACAATCGCAGAGGTGCTCCCTTTACTCCCTAGCCGAACAATCGGGAATGTAGGGGTAAACACAGGAGCAAGACAACCCAGCTTGCGGAACACTTAAGTCAACAAGGAACAAGAGGAACCCAGCTTGCATAATGTGGCGTAATACACGAACAAGGAACAAAGCCATACAAGTATAATCATACGCAAGAGGAAAGGCTTCATAAAGGAAGCCCCCAAGTAAACGGGGTATTTGAATTTGTGTGTCACAAACAAAGTTTTGACAAGGAAGTTTTTCACAAACAATTTTTTGCCAAAAAAGTATAATGCTTGGTCGAACCGAACAAAATTTAAAACTGAAAGTCTTTGAGCATGAAAGCGACTTAGCTGGTTAATGTGTTCGGCATTGATGACGCGGTCCGGGCTTGATGCGGGACAAGGTTCCATCCCCCAAGCCGGTCCCGAGGTGGCGGAGCGAAGAGCTCGGCACTCCGAAGTGGTGACATAACACGGCCAATGTGGCAAGGTGGAACCCCCAGTCCGTACGAGGCGACGGAGCAGGCCGGCAGTATGACGCCGAAGTTCCCAGCGTGGGTTAATGAAGTGATGAAGAAGCCCCCGGTCCAGGCGAGGTGACGTGGTACGTCAGTACACCGAGGTGACAGCGCTGCCCAACCTGGATAATTTACCTGTGCACAAAAAATAGTGCAAGAAGGAGATAATAGTAATAATAATAAATTAAAAAATGTAGCATAATAAATAATTTATGCAAAGTGAATAATTAAAGTAATATGGCCCATGCGCCGAACACCCGACGAGGTAGAACCCTCTCGATGATGCCGAAGTCCCCGAGGCAACCGAACATGTCGGTATAGCAATTCGACCAACAAGGTGATCATGCGAGCCGATTTATGCCGATTGGGACGACCACGTCGGCTTGCTGAAGTGACCGCGTGACGCAGTCGAAGTCGATTACCTACACACATAAAATATTGTGGTACAAAAAATAATAATATAAATATATATAAAATCCTTGCATAATTCCTTTACGTAAAAAAATTTATTTAAAGAGATGTGACCTGGCGCCGAAGCCAATGTCTATGCAGGGCGTCGGCGTGACGTAGTGAAGGCGTGATAAAGCCTGAATTTGCAGGGCGGTCCGGGCTCTAGATGCGGCGTTCGCCGAACTCGGATGGGAAACTGACCGAACCATCGCGCAACCATCATTAATGCGGCCATCATTTGACAGACCTGTGTACAGATGATGGAACAAACCAGAGTAATAATTTCTTGGAAAAATAAACCCAAGCAATAAAAAATTACTAGGATTAATAGCACCTGGTTTATCTGTTGTAGCAATCTGAAAAAGGTTACTCCCAAAATTGGGACTTGATCCGCACACCCATTGCCTGATGAGCGATGAAGCGGCGGCATGGCGAGCTGGCAAAGGTTGGCTTGCCGAGGCAAAGCCCCCGGTCCAGCTAATGTGACGAAGCTGGTCGGCGGGTGACGCCGAAGTCTCCGGAGTAGGTTGATGAAGAGATGGCGAAGCCCCCGGTCTAGCCGAGGTGACGGAGCGGGTCGGTAAGGAGATGTTGCAGCTGTCATGTCAGCCGAGGTGTTGAAGCAGTTCGGCATGATGGACATCGGCTTGAAGAAGCAACAATGTAGTCATGCCGACGCTGGTCATAACTTGTGACGCGGTCAAAGCCGGATTGATGAAGTGACCGAACGACGATGCCGGTGTGCCCGTTCCGTGTAATCCATGGGGCGGCGAGGTTGGTGATGAGTTATCCTTCGCGATGCCGAAAGTTCGGCTTGCCGAGATGATGATCCAAAGAAGTTGAGCTCGGCTCAACAAAGCGACGACGTGTCTAGTGCAGGTCGGCAGCCGTGGAGCAACGTTGTCGGGCTGGTTTAACACCGGCGCGATGGTGAAGATCGTATTGGAAAAGACTTTAAAATTAGTGGGATGTGTTTGGGAACGAAAAAGAATACCCCAAAAGAAAATTCCTTTAAAAAGGTTGTCCAATGTCACGTTCATAAAGAAACATGAATTTGGGTCGGATCCATATTCGCACAGAAAACAGGTCCGAAAATTGGTCCACTCATCGGAAGGTTCCCGGAGTTTGAACCGTCAGATCGAGCTGAAATTTTGAGGGGTGGTAGATATGGGAATTACGCAGCAGATGAACGGTTGGATCTTCCAAAGGACCTCCGAGATGGGCTCTAGAGACCACGCCCTAAACTCGTCCAGATTCCCATCCAGATTTTCAGGGCTCCGGTATATCGTAGATTGCCAGAGATTCCTCCATCAGAACTCGACGAAATTTTCCAGGGTTGTTGCCGACTCAATTCCGCACAATTCCACCGAAGCAATCATTAAAACAACACTCGAGGAGGCGGTTGCGGCGGATACAAGTTCGCTGTCCGGAAAAATAGCACGATCGCCCGAGGACAATGTTGACTTTGAGCCCCCAAGCTCCAAAGATGATTCCTCCATGATCATGATAGAGATCGGAATTGATGTTGATGAAGGCCCTCATCCGAACATGACGATCAGAGGAAGGGCACAGTCCTCGGTCAAGCCGAGGTGACCAGTCGAGCCGGCGATGAAGATGCCGACGTCGCAGTTGATCTACAGGCGAGCCATTGATCCTTTGTCGATCACACATCAGAACTCTCAATGAAAGCACCATTGTCAGTGTCAAAACCGTCAGATCTCGGGTAGGGGGTCCCGAGCTGTGTGTCATGGATCGATGGGTAATAGGAGACATGGGACACGCTGTTTACCCAGGTTCGGGCCCTCTTAATGGAGGTAATACCCTACTTCCTGATTGATTGATCTTGATGAATATAGAGATTACAAGAGTTGATCTACCCCGAGATCATATGTTGTGGTCTAAAACCTAGAGGCATGATGAGTAATGTCATAATGATCTATCGACTAGACTGGCCTCAGCTTATATAATGTACGAGAGGCCTAGGATAACAAGAGTCCTAGTCGAATACGCCGGCGGAGAGGAGTCCTTGTCTTGATCACCAAGTCTTGTGGAATCTTCCTTGTGTATACATCGGCTGTCCGAACTGGCCCATGAGTGAATGGCCATGGGGGTCCTCGGCCCAATCCAACTGATCGGGAGACAACGTGGTGAGTACCCCCTAGTCTAGGACACCGTCACTGATAGCGCTGCGGACGCGCATAAAGAGCATGGTTGACAGGAACATTAAGCTCGTCAATGTGATCCAGGTGATGCTCTTCCGCCGGATCCTTCCATGCCAAAGCCGGACCTGCAATTTGTGGGAGTTTGATCTGGCCAAGCACCAGACGCTGCAACATTTCTTCGGCATTACGCACAAAGGTATTTGGAAGGTGCTCTTCAAGGCCGACAAGACATGGCCGAATGAGACCGAAGACCGTGGGTACAACCTGACCCACCGCGCCAGTCTGGTAAGTTTTTCATGTTTTCAAGGTGTATCCTTTACTTACATACTGAAGGGGCATGTCTAAGCTTCCCCGTTTTTACCTTTTCAGGCCTGGACGAAGAAGGCGGAGCTGATCAAGAGTCCGGCTCCGCTGTCCGAAGACCCAACAATTCTACTTCCGACGAAGATGCTGGTTCCGGCGCCCTACCAGGCGCCGCCGAAGAAGGCCAAGAGGAAGGCCAAGGGGGCCAGAGGTGGCCTCCGTCACAAGGGCACTTCGGACGTGACGTCCGAAGACGCCGAGACCCAGTCCTCACCCGCCACTGACGACGAGGAGGAGGGGGAGGAAGAAAGAAACTCCCCCCCTGAGGGGGAAGGAAGAAAAGGGCGGCCTCCACGCGTCTGGAGGCCGAAGCGTCCAAGAGGGGGAGAGCCTCCTTTGTGGACGACACCGCATCGGATACCGACAGCAGCTTGGAGTGGCGCCCCAGGGATAAGCCCCCGGCCGGATCGTAAGTATTCGAGGGCTCTAACATACTTATATGTCCGACCCCTTTATCTCGTAATTCTAATGCGTTGAATCACGTGCTACAGTCCGGCCCGCGACAGCTCCCAGTGATCCTCATCGGGGGATTCGCTGCCAACAGCCACCTCTCCCGAGGCCACGGACAATGCCGAGGCGGTGTCTCGAAGGACCCTCACGGGCCAGGGAGAGACGCAGAGGGCCGGCAGGATGGTGCCGGAGGGCGAAACCTCGGCTGCCGGACACTGGGGGGAGCAAATCCCCCTGGGAACTGGCGATGGGGACCGTATCCAGTGCGGACCCCAGCCGAATACCATTCCGGAAGCCAGTGCGGCTCCGGATTCAGGCAAGCAGCCTCCTTCGAAAGAAGGAGGTGCGCCTGTTCCGCCGGTGACCTCTGTCCAACCAGAGGCACCGGATACTCTACTGGAAGCACTGCGAGGTGCTTCCATTGTTGAGGAACACCATATCCTTATGGGCACGGTGGTTAAGAAGGTTCAGTCCGTTAAGAGCGGATTGACCGAAGCCTGCACCAGCCTGCTGACAGGCTTTGAGGTAAGCGGCGTAATTGTGAAAAGAATGTCACAGTATAGACAGTAGCCCCTGAGACTCTGTCCGGTGTTCGGAAAGAAGAGCCGAACAGAGGATCAAATAGTTTTTGCAGGAGACTAACCTTATATGTCTATGTGAATAAGAAGGCGTCATTGCTGCCTGCGACCTCTCATGCTGCCGAAGTCTCCGGACTAAAGCAGAGGCTGGAGCGGGCCGAGGAGGAGCTCGGCCAAGCAAGGAAACAGTTGGAGGATAGGCAAGGTATGGAATGACCTGCTGTATATCAGAAAGGATTGGTGATTTATGTTGAATATAGTGCCATGGTATTTGTAGGAGCGGTCACTGAGGTGGAAACCCTCAAGAAGGCGCTAGCCGAGGCCCAAGAGAAAGCGGCAAAGGAGCAAGCCACCCGTGAGAAACACGAGGCCAGGGTTGATGAGGTCTAGCTAGAGCTCTAGGATGCCGTCAAGAAATGTGAGTCCTTGGAGCGCAACATTGCAGACCAAGAAACTGAACTCGCCAAGGCTCGCCAAAGCACATAAGATGCCCGGGTTGAAGCCCAGGGCGCTCTCCAGGAGATCCGAGTGGCCAAGAAGATCGCGGCGGGTAAGGCCTTCATTATGCTGAGCAAATATGTGAAGAAGAGGTATCTCTTACTAACCTGGATTTAGAGTTCTCCAGGAGCGTTTGTGGATTTGTCGTGCAGTGTTGCCGACGCTGCAGAGTTCTTCCGAGCCGAAGAGGGGAGCTCGACGGAGAAGCTGTTCTGGTCACAATACCTTGCGCCAGAACATCCGGTGCCCTTTAGCGACCAGCTGAAACAGCTGGTCGAACTGCATAGGGTGGTCAAACTAGCCATGAAGGATTTGATAGTCCGGCTGTGGCCTGCCGAAGCCATACCCAGCAGCTACTTCGGTCTCATGAAGCGGCTGGTCAATGCCTGCCCTCGGCTTGATGCCATCAAGCGGTCGGTCTACATCGAAGGTGCGCGGATGGCCTTCGCCTGTGTCAAGATACAATGGGCGAAGATGGACGCCGTCAAGCTCGCGACTGAGGGACCGCCCGCTGGCAAGGAGCACCGCACGCTGGAGCGGTATTTTGATGATGTCCTCAAGGGATCCCGCATAGTAGAGGGCCAGTGTTCAAAAGACATTATCTTCGAATGAATACATTCATGTAATCTTGTCTTGGATGATGGAACAAAGCCGTTATGCAATATAATGCTCATTATTATTATTATTATTTTAAATTTTACCTCCTGTGTGGCCGTTTTATTAAATCTGAGGGTTGGCGAGTCGTCGGCTTCAGCCCCCACGTAGGTAGTACGGGGGTGTTCGGGATGGAATCTAAACACTCTTGATCCAGGAATTTGGTCCTTGAAGGATGTGTTTTGGCGCAACGAACCAGGCAATCGGACTATGTGGCTTTATCACCCTCACTTAGCCATAGGAGTTTGACAATAAAAATGTAGGCGCAACCCCTAGTTAGCATTTAATCCGGACTAGGATGCTGTGAACACCTGATCGGACTGAGGCCGATCCGTCGCATAATGCGGAAAAAATCGCAAAAGATTTGTAACCTCCGAACAGCTGACCGGCTCACACCGCATCATGAGAGTCAGTTTTCGGCTTTCTCCACTGAGGTGTTCATCTGGATAAACCAGGACACAATCGCAGTAGTTCTCCCTTTACTACCCTAGCTGATAGAGCGGAACGTAAGGTAGTAAGCACAGGAGCCAGGCAACCCAACTATTGACCAAAGACATGATTCGGAACCAATGCATATAATGGTAAGATTCGGGGTGCCAAACTGTACTGTAAAAGTGTTCGGACTTTGTTGCCATAGTATGGAGCGTAATGAAGCCCCTGGCCAATTTAAGACGTACCAAGGTGTACGGGTGCAAAAGAAATAGCGAAAAAATGAAGTAGTAAGCCAATGCCACGTAATTTGGGCCGCAAACAGTTCTCTCTATAATTTGATTAATACGTCAAAGCGTATTTGTACAAATAGTGCGATAAGCAACCTGGCTATTTAACATGCCGAGACCAAGGGAGAGCTGCGTGCGGGTCCTGAAAACGGGTAGGACGATCATCGAAGAGAACGTCTAGAGATTCCCCCACACGTTTGTGCTACTTATCGCCTTGGTGTATCCGTCCTTTGAGAGGACTGCTGAGCAGGGCGCCGCGAGGGGCCTGTGGAGAAGGAACCTGGAAAGGATAAAAAGAAAAAAGTGAAAGTATGTGTGTCCGGAGAAGGTCGAAGCCGTATTGTGGACCACAGTCTGGTTATGCCCCCATCTCTGTCCATGCTATTTTCAGTGCGTAGTTATGTACGAGCGGTACGTATGCCGCCATTTGGTCAGGACTGAGATGGAGGCCGAATTGCTAGTCTGACTCCTGACGAGCCGGACTGTCAAGCTGCGGAGTAGTTCGGACTCGTTTGACAGTGTCCGGGAGCTTGGCCGCTAAATTAAAATTCTGCCTTAAAAGGCCGCTTTGTACTTCCGCTGCCAGGGCCGCGGTGTGTTCTTCAGTACAGAGGGAGCGCTCCGTGTTTCCATTGACTGTTATGACCCCGCATGGTCCGGGCATCTTGAGCTTGAGATAAGCATATTGTGGAACCGCATTAAATCGAGCGAATGCGGTTCGTCCGAGCAGTGCGTGATAGCCACTGCGGAAGGGGACGATATTGAAGATCAACTCTTCGCTTCTGAAGTTGTCCGGGGACCCGAAGACAACTTCCAGTGTGATTGAGCCCGTACAACGGGCCTCTACACCTGGTATGACTCCTTTAAAGGTAGTTTTGGTGGGCTTGATCCTTGATGGATCGATGCCCATTTTGCACACTGTATCCTGATAGAGCAGGTTGAGACTGCTGCCACCGTCCATGAGGACTCGCGTTAGGTGGAATCCATCAATTATTGGGTCGAGGACCAGTGCGGCTGAACCGCCATGACGGATACTGGTCGGATGATCCCTGCGATCGAAGGTGATCGGGCATGACGACCATGGATTAAATTTTGGGGCGACTGGCTCTATCGCATAGACGTCCCTGAGCGCGCGCTTGCGCTCCCTCTTGGGGATATGGGTAGCGTATATCATGTTCACTGTTTTGACCTGAGGGGGAAACTTCTTCTGTCCCCCTGTATTCGGTGGACGGGGCTCCTCATCATCGTCTTCGCTTTGCGACCCCTTCCCCTTATTCTCAGCATTTATCTTGCCGGCCTGTTTAAAAACCCAACAACTCCTCTTGGTGTGATTGGCTGGTTTATCGGGGGTGCCGTGTATCTGGCATGGACGATCGAGTATGCGGTCCAAGCTGGATGAGCCCGAATTGTTCCTTTTGAACGGCTTCTTCCGCTGGCCTGACTTGGAGCCACTGAATCCGGCGTTGACCGCCGTATCGTCGGTATTATCACCATTGCTTCGACGCTTGTGTCTGTTGCATCAGGGCTTGCCGTTGCTATTTCTGGCTTCCGAAGTGCCAGGTTCGGTTGCGTTGTTATTGCTACGGGCTAGCCAGCTATCTTCGCCCGCACAAAAGCGGGTCATAAGCGCCGCGAGGGCTGCCATGGACTTCGGCTTTTCTTGGCCGAGGTGTCGGGCGAGCCATTCGTCCCGGATGCTATGTTTAAAGGCCACTAGGGCTTCGGCATCCGGACAGTCGACGATCTGGTTCTTTTTGGTTAAGAACCTAGTCCAGAATTTCCTGGCTGACTCTCTAGGCTGTTGAATTATCTGACTTAAGTCGTCGGCATCCGGAGGTCGAACATATGTACCTTGGAAGTTGTCAAGGAAGGCTTCCTCCAAGTCTTCCCAGCTGCCAATGGAGTTTTCGGGCAGACTATTCAACAAGTGCCGAGCTGGTCCTTTGAGTTTTAGTGGGAGGTATTTGATGGCATGGAGATCATCACCGCGGGCCATATGAATATGGAGAAGAAAATCCTCGATCCATACCGCGGGGACTATTGTCCCATCATATGATTCGATGTTTACGGGTTTAAACCCTTCTGGGAATTCGTGCCCATTACCTCGTCAGTGAAGCAAAGGGGGTGTGCGGCGCCTCTATATCGGGCCACGTCGTGACGTAGCTCGGGTGGAGTCCGTCCGCGGTTCTCGGCCCGGGCGTGATTATGATTGTTGCGTCCGGCTAGGTAGCCGTTTTCGCGTGTCGGGGCACGCCCCCGCGATCGATAGATCGATCTGTTCTGACCTGCTCTACTGTCCAAATCCTGCGGCAGGTCATATGTATGTCCCCGAGCTGTTTTATCATTGCCTTTACGGTGAGGTAGTACGGGCTAGTGTTCGGCTTGAATTGCCGCGTTGTCCCGGTCACGTGGTGGTCAGTCAGCCGCATTGCGCAATGATGGTACGGGCTCTAGCGCCTCATCATCGAACTGAGGTAGCAATTTGCGCTTCAGATAACTTTTGGCTGGGCGCTCGAGGCCGTGTTCCCCGGCTGCCAGGACAGTAGTCCATCTATCGTTGAGCAGATCTTGGTCGGCTTGAAGCTGCTGCTGCTTCTTTTTTAGGCTCCTTGCAGTGGCTATTAGCCGGCGCTTGAAGCGCTCTTGCTCGAGAGGTTCCTCAGGCACGATAAAATCCTCGTTGCCGAGGCTCACCTCATCCTCGGAGAGCGGAAGATAATTACTGTCCTCTGAATCTTCGTTTATGGCCTGTTCATCAGGGCTAACTTGCCTGTCTTCCCGTTCGTCCTGTTCGGAAGTTGGCTCAACGGGGTCTTCATTGTCTTTGGCATCGTCGGGAGTATTGTTTTCTCCTATGCCGGTATTGTTGTCTTTTCCACGGCGTGACTTGGAGCGGCGCCACTGATGTCGGCGCTTTGGCTGTATCTCAGGAGGTTTATCCTAGACTGGGTCTTCCTTGTCGTCGCCGCTATTCTCTTTGGGTGTATCCACCATGTACACGTCACACGAGGAAGTGGCCGTCCAACGTCCGGTAAACGCCGGGTTTTGGGCCTCCTTTTCTCCGGCATCGTCGTCCATACCGTCGATGTCTTCGGAGCCGTAATCGAGCATGTCGGTTAAGTCCTCGACAGTGGCTATGAAGTGGGAGGTGGGTGGGAAGCGAAATTCCCTGTCATCAACCCCTAGTTCAAACCGGATATAATTCGGCTGTGAGTCCCCTGCTAAGGAGAGGGTTTTTAATGAGTTTAGCACATCGCCTAGAGGTGAGTGCCGAAAAATGTCCGCGTCGCTGAATTCGACAACCGGCGCCTGATCGGGCTCGACTGACGTGGACGCGGGTCGTTCGGAACCTGTGGCCGGAGACGAATCTGAGGTTTCGGTGACATAGGTCATGCTCAAGGTTGGGTCTGTGTGCGGCTCCGGCGCCGCGGAGTCTGCGGTTCAGGGTTGAGCTTCCTGTCCACGGATGGCGCAATGTGCTCCGGATCTAGGGCCGGAGCACTTACAGGTGCTATCCCCTGGGTATGGTCTGATGACAGATTTAGGTCATGCTCATCGCGATGGCAGGGAGCGGCTGCCGTGGGCTCGAATCCGTCGAAGATCAAGTCTCCACGGGTATCGGCAATGTAGTTCAAGCTTCCAAACCTGACTTGGTGGCCAGGGGCGTAGCTGTCGATCTGCTCTAGATGGCCAAGCGAGTTGGCCCGCAGTACGAAGCCACCGAATATGAAGATCTGGCTGGGGAGAAAAACTTCCCCCTGGACAACATTGTTGTAGATGATTGACGGGGCCATCGAACCTCTTGGAGATGACGCAACGGAACTCTCAATGAAAACACCAATGTCGGTGTCAAAACCGGCGGATCTCAGGTAGGGGGTCCCGAACTGTGCGTCTAAGGTCGATGGTAACAGGAGACAGGGGACACGATGTTTACCCAGGTTCGGGCCCTCTCTATGGAGGTAATACCCTACTTCCTGCTTGATTGATCTTGATGAATATGAGTATTACAAGAGTTGATCTACCACGAGATCGTAATGGATAAAACCCTAGAAGTCTAGCCTGTATGATTATGGTTGTGATTGTTCCTATGGACTAAACCCTCTCCGGTTTATATAGACACCGGAGAGGACTAGGGTTGTACAAAGTCGGTTACAGAGAAAGTAATCTTCATATATGGATGCCAAGCTTGCCTTCCATGCCAAGGAGAGTCCCATCCGGACACGGGTGAGAGTCTTCGGTCTTGTATCTTCACAGCCCATCAGTCCGGCCCATGTCGAACAGGCCGGACGTTCGAGGACCCCTTAATCCAGGACTCCCTTAGAGGCCTTCGCGGCAGCACAGCTGGCCACGGGAGGTAGGAGCAGGCGGCACGACCGCCGCTGCTTTGGGCGGCTGGTGTTGGTGTCAAAACCGGCGGATCTCGGGTAGGGGGTCCCAAACTGTGCGTCTAAGGTCGATGGTAACAGGAGACGGGGGACACGATGTTTACCCAGGTTTGGGCGCTCTTGATGGAGGTAATACCCTACTTCCTGCTTGATTGATCTTGATGAATATGAGGATTACAAGAGTTGATCTACCACGAGATCGTAATGGCCAAACCCTAGATGTCTAGCCTGTATGATTGTGATTCTCCTCTACGGACTAAACCCTCCGGTTTATATAGACATCGGAGGGGCCTAGGGCTACACAGAGTCGGTTTACAGAGGAAGGAATCTTCATATCCGAACGCCAAGCTTGCCTTCCACGCAAAGGAGAGTCCCATCCGGACACGGGAGGAAATCTTCGGTCTTGTATCTTCATGGCCCATCAGTCCGGCCCACGTCACATAGGCCGGACGCCCGAGGACCCCTTAATCCGGGACTCCAGGCTTTAATGACGATGTGTCCGGCGCGCTGATAGTCTTCGGCATTGCAAGGCGGGTTCTTCCTCCGAATACTTCAAAGCGTCTGATCCGAAGAGTCATATTCGGCTTTCCATTTAATGTCATACCCATTGCTTCTGCGCCTCCATTGCTTCGGCTTCCATGTGTCGAGCGAACATGAAAGGTCAGAGTATTTTTGCACATAACACCCTGGCCCTGTAAGATAGGCGTATATTTAAGTAGATTGGATCTCAAATGCCATCTCACACCAGGCGGAAAATCCTTAGAGCGTGCTAGGAGAAACCATTCCAGCATGGCTAGCGTTCCCAACTCTTCCTCCTGCCCCCATGGCTCCGAAAAAGGCGATTGGGAGGAATGTTCAGTATCCCATGACCAGCTGAGTAAGCTTCAAACGCAGGGATTCCTTCCCCCCGCAGATCTAGTCCCCGTCCGGGCAGGATTAATCTCTTTTACAGGCGAAGCCCTGGCGGAAAACTTCCCTAATCCGACCAGGGGGGAGCGAGTGTGCTTCATATCCTTCTTAATAAGAGGCGTGGGTTTCCAATCCACCCTTTCCTCCAAGGCCTCCTGGAGTACTACGGCCTCCAACTGCACAACTTCACTCTGGCCTCCATCCTGCATATCACGGGTTTCGTCGCTCTTTGTGAGCTATTCCTGGGCTGCGAGGCCCACTTTGATCTATGGAGGAAACTTTTCTGCCTCGTCCCTCGTACCCAAAAGGGATCCGTATTCGAGGTGGGCGGCGCCGAGATATGGCGCATAGCCGGGACCGGATACTTATCCGGCACGCCAAAGAAGGCATCCGAAGAGTGGCCCTCAGAGTGATTTTATATTGAAGATGTCGCTCTCCCCGACCCAGTCCGAATGGGCCTTCCCAAATTTTCCAGTGCTCCATTGCGGAAACGCCATAGCTGGCGTCCTCGGAGCCTCGAGGAGGAGGATAGCGCAGAAGTCCAAAAATTAATGGGCAAGATAAGGACACTTGCCTAGTCCGGATTATCAATAATCGAGGTAATGACAACTTCCATAGCGCGAGGCGTTCAGCCGGTCCAATTCAGGGGGCTCCCTATGTGGCACTACAATGGGGAAGATGACGCCTCACGCTGCGGACGAAAGGGTCCGGATTCCCTCACCACCCTGGCCGCAATATTGGCCGATCTATATAAAGGGGAGAAAGAGGAGTTTACTCGTCTTAAGCGCCAAGAGGGATTCTCCACGTACAATCCCCCTAGCTGGGTGAGTTTTAATCCGACCTCCTTACTCAATCCTTTCCCCGAGTCATGTTTAATTGACATTTACTCGTCCTTTTTTAATAGGAATGGCGGAAGGCTATCGTGGGGATTTATAGCCCCGCTCCACAGCTGGAGGACCATAACCGGGACCTCGATCCCGGATTCGAAGAGGATCTGGACATATTTGTAGAGCTCAAAGAGGGAGTCTTCTACCAGGCAAGCTATGATGGCACAGAAGTGGCCATCATGGCCGATTATCCTGGCCTCCTTCCCGCCTCACATGTAAGTAGCCAGAAGACATCTCCTCCGAAAGAGTTTCCTCATTATGCCTCACCCACCGCACTGTCTCGTGCTCCAAAGCGGAGGCGCTCGGCGCGTCATGCCGCACCAGAGGCGTCTCATAAGAGAGCGGCGCCTACGCCGGGTGGGTCTTCGAAGAGGAAGGCAAATGACAACACGGCCGAGCTTTCATCAAAGAGGTATGGCTTTAAATATGCCCCTGATGACCCACAAGTGTAGGGGATCTATCATAGTCCTTTCGATAAGTAAGAGTGTCGAACCCAACGAGGAGTAGAAGGAAATGATAAGTGGTTTTCAGCAAGGTATTCTCTGCAAGCACTGAAATTGTCGGTAACAGATAGTTTTGTGATAAGGTAATTTGTAACGGGTAACAAGTAATCAAAGTAAATAAGGTGCAGCAAGATGGCCTAATCCTTTTTGTAGCAAAGGACAAGCGTGGACAAACTCTTATATGAAGGAAAACGCTCACGAGGACACTTGGGAATTTTCGTCAAGCTAGTTTTCATCACGCTCATATGATTCACGTTCGTTACTTTGATAATTTGGTATGTGGGTGGACCGGTGCTTGGGTACTGCCCTTTCTTGGACAAGCATCCCACTTATGATTAACCCCTATTGCAAGCATCCGCAACTTCAAAAGAAGTATTAAGGTAAACCTAACCATAACATGAAGCATATGGATCCAAATCAGCCCCTTACGAAACAACACATAAACTAGGGTTTAAGCTTCTGTCACTTTAGCAATCCATCATCTACTTATTACTTCCCAATGCCTTCCTCTAGGCCCAAACAATGGTGAAGTGTCATGTAGTCGACGTTCACATAACACCACTAGAGGAAAGACAACATACATCTCATCAAAATATCGAACGAATACCAAATTCACATGACTACTTATAGCAAGACTTCTCCCATGTCCTCAGGAACAAACGTAACTACTCACAAATCATATTCATGTTCATAATCAGAGGGGTATTAATATGCATAATGGATCTGAACATATGATCTTCCACCAAATAAACCAACTAGCATCAACTACAAGGAGTGATCAACACTACTAGCAACCCACAGGTACCAATCTAAGGCTTTGGGACAAAGATTGGATACAAGAGATGAAGTAGGGTTTGAGAGGATATGGTGCTGGTGAAGATGTTGATGGAGATTGACCCCCTCCCGATGAGAGGATCGTTGGTGATGACGATGGCGATGATTTCCCCCTCCCGAAGGGAAGTTTCCCCGGTAGAACAGCTCTGCTGGAGCCCTAGATTGGTTCCGCCAAGGTTCCGCCTCGTGGCGGCGGAGTTTCTTCTCGAAAGCTTGATTATGATTTTTTCTCGGACGAAAGACTTCATATAGCAGAAGATGGGCACCGGAGGCCTGCCAGGGGGCCCACGAGGCAGGGGGCGCGCCCCCACCCTCGTGGCCAGGGTATGGGTCCCCTCTGGTACTTTCTTTTGCCAGTATTTTTTATTAATTCCAAAAATAACTTCCGTGAAGTTTCAGGACTTTTGAAGCTGTGCAGAACAGGTCTCTAATATTTGCTCCTTTTCCAGCCCAGAATCCCAGCTGCCGGCATTCTCCCTCTTCATGTAAACCTTGTAAAATAAGAGAGAATAGACATAAGTATTGTGACATAACGTGTAATAACAGCCAATAATGCGATAAATATCGATATAAAAGCATGATGCAAAATGGACGTATCAACTCCCCCAAGCTTAGACCTCGCTTGTCCTCAAGCGTAAGCCGATAACGATAAATATGTCCACATGTTTAGAGATAGAGGTGTCGATAAAATAAAATACGGACATGAGGGCATCATGATCATTCTTATAACAGCAACATATATGGATATTGTCATATTATTTCTTATGCTCAAGTAATAATCTATTCACAATGTAAAGTATGAATCAGAAACTTCATTGAGAACCAACAAACTATAATCTCGGTCATTGAAGCAATCGCAATTTATCATAACATCGGAAAGAGTCAATATAAGAGCTTTTCAGCAAGTCCACATACTCAACTATCATATAGTCTTTCACAATTGCTAACACTCACGCAATACTTATGGGTATGGAGTTTTAACCGGACACAGAGAAAGATAGGGGCTTATAGTGTTGCCTCCCAACCTTTTACCTCAAGGGTAATGTCAACAATAATAGTTCATGCTAACTTACATCCAGTTGGATATATATATCAGGATCTTTCCAACACAAGGTGCTTGCCAAAGGATAAAATGTAAAAAGGAAAGGTGAAGATCACCATGACTCTTGCATAAGGTATAAGACAAAAGTAAAAGATAGGCCCTTCGCAGAGGGAAGCAGAGGCTGTCATGTGCTTTTATGGTTGGATGCACGAAATCTTAATGCAAAAGAACGTCACTTTATATTGCCACTTGTGATATGGACCTTTATTATGCAGTCCGTCGCTTTTATTGCTTCCATATCACAAGATCGTATAAAGCTTATTTTCTCCACACTAATAGATCATACATATTTAGAAAGCAATTTTTATTGCAAGCAACATGACAGCTTACTTGAAGGATCTTACTCAATCCATAGGTAGATATGGTGGACTCTCATGGCAAAACCGGGTTTAAGGATATTTGGAAGCACAAGTAGTATCTCTACTTGGTGCAAAGAATTTGGCTAGCATGAGGGGGAAGGCAAGCTCAACATGTTGGATGATCCATGACAATATACTTTATTTCGGATATAAGAAAACATAACCCATTACGTTGTCTTCCTTGTCCAACATCAGCTCTTTAGCATGTCATACTTTAATGAGTGCTCACAATCATAAAAGATGTCCAAGATAGTATATTTATATGTGAAAACCTCTCTTTCTTTATTACTTCATATTAATTGCAACGATGACCAAAACTATGTTTGTCAACTCTCAACAACTTTTATTCATCATACTCTTTATATGTGAAGTCATTACTCTCCATAAGATCAATATGATCTCTTTATTTCTTTTCATGCTTTCTCTTTTCTTTTTATTGTCTCAAGATCATAGCAAGATAATCAAGCCCTTCACTCCACACTAATCTTTATTATATATAGCTCACGGACTCGATTACATAGAAGGATCATAAGGCAAAACTCAAAACTAAATCACACTAAAACTTTATTATACTAGATCAAGATATTACTAAAAGGATCGAACTAAGAAAAAGGTAAGGATAGGAGTGTGATGGTGATACGATACCGGGGCACCTCCCCCAAGCTTGGCAGTTGCCAAGGGGAGTGCCCATACCCATGTGATTATATCTCTTTTACCGGGGAAGGAGATGGAGTTGTTGATGATGTAGGCTTGTCGTCCTTCTTCCAAGGCATAGGCTCACCATCATAGAAGGATGATCGAGTCTCCGGGATCCTTAAATCTGCAGCCAAATTCATCCTCTTGAATCTATATTCATACTCACAGTTTTGGTTTTGCAGGTCATAGATTTGGGCTTGGAGGTGCTCAATTTTCTCGTGAAGCTTGAAGATGGTCTCCCCTATGTTCTTGGCATCTAGCTCGTGGTTGTTGGTGAACTCCGCGATCATCATGTGGTTGGCGTTGAGCCCGCGTTCCACCATCCCTTGGCACTTGAAAACTTGTTGCTCCATTGCTTCGAGTCTTGTCTCCACGGTTCCAGTCCTTCTTGGTCCCTCAACATCGTGGATGTGCAGCAACCCATCATGCATCTCAATGGTTTGAGGGTGTTGCAGCACCTCCGTGAGGTAGGGATTGATAACCTTGTCGAAGAACTTGTCCTTGGGGGCACTTGAAGACGTCATGGTGATCTAGATCTGTCAGAAAAACAGCTCGAAACAAAGACAGAGGATATTTGCATGGTACGGTGGTCAAAACCTTCGGGAGATTATATAATGAATTTTTATCGACCAAAAGAAGTATCGTGCAAGAAAACGGAGTCCGGAGAGCACACGAGGTGCCCACGAGGCAGGGGGCGCGCCCAGGGGGGTAGGGCGCGCCCTCCACCCTCGTGGAAACCTCGTGTCCTTCCCGGACTACTTCTTATTTTCCTATTTTCTTAAATATTCTAAAACGAAGAAAAATTGCCATTAGAACTGTTTTGGAGTCGGTTTACTTACCGTACCACATACCTATTCCTTTTCGGAGTCTGAAGCGTTCTGGAAAGTGTCCCTTATGTATTCCTCCGGTGTCACGGTTTCAATAACATTGGTTTCAACATTTATAGGATTACCTGAGATATAATGTTTGATTCTTTGACCGTTCACCACCTTCGGATTTGTGCCTTCGAAGTTGTTGATTTTTATAGCACCGGAACGATAGACCTCCTCGATAACGTAAGGACCTTCCCATTTAGAGAGAAGTTTTCCTACAAAAAATCTTAAACGAGAGTTGAATAGCAACACATAATCACCTACATTAAACTCACGCTTTTGTATCCTTTTGTCATGCCATCTTTTAACTTTCTCTTTAAATAGTTTAGCATTCTCATAGGCTTGAGTTCTCCATTCATCAAGTGAGCTAATGTCAAATAACCTCTTCTCACCGGCAAGTTTGAAATCATAATTGAGCTGTTTAATGGCCCAATATGCCTTATGTTCTAGTTCGAGAGGTAAGTGACATGCTTTTCCATAAACCATTTTATACGGAGACATACCCATAGGATTTTTATATGCAGTTCTATAGGCCCATAATGCATCATCAAGTTTCTTGGACCAATTCTTTCTAGATCTATTAACAGTGTTTTGCAAAATTAATTTGAGCTCTCTATTACTCAATTCTACTTGACCACTAGACTGCGGGTGATAAGGAGATGCAATTCTATGATTAACACCATACTTAGCAAGCATTTTACGAAAAGCACCATGAATAAAATGTGAACCACCATCAGTCATTAAATATCTGGGGACTCCAAACCTCGGAAAAATAACTTCTTTAAGCATCTTAATAGAGGTGTTATGATCAACACTACTAGTTGGAATAGCTTCTACCCACTTAGTAACGTAATCAACAGCAACTAAAATATGTGTATACCCATTAGAGGAAGGAAACGGTCTGTCAGGGATATACCCCGTGGTATGACCCGGCCTGAGTTATAACCCGGCTGGGACTTGGTAAACCGGCAGGTGTTAAGTCAGATGATAACCCGGCAGGTGTTAAGTCAGATGATAACCCGGCAGGTGTTAAGTCAGATGATAACCCGGCAGGCGATTATAACCCGGCGGACAATCATAACCCAGCAGACAATCATAACCCGGCAGACAGTCATAACCCGGCAGACAGTCATAACCCAGCAGACAGAGTCGCCTGGGGTTAATAAGCCCGAGACGTTATGAAGCCCAAGACATTAAGAAGCCCATGAAGAGAAGTCAGAATAGTTTAAGTCTTAATCCGAGTTGGACTCTACATGTAACCCGCCCCTTCAACTTATATAAGGAGGGGCAGGGCACCCCAAGGGGGGAGGAATAATCTTTAGGGCTAGACATAACTAGGAGAGCCGGTTTACGGCGACTCCCTCGTGATGATAATGAGACCTAGCCACAAACAACATGTAGGGTTGTTACCGGATGATGTTTCCCGGGGTCCGAAGCTGTCTAAACCCTTGTCTTGTGTTGCGTTTCTCGATTCCGCTCAACCCCTTCAAGCTACCGCATAGATGCGCTGGCCTCACGACTAAGTCCTCACACTAGGACATCTGCCGTGACAATTCCACAACAGTTGGCGCCCACCATGGGGCTCGCGCACGGTGGTGTTGAGTTCTTGGAGGGATCTCTCCTAGGGATTGAGAAGCTTGAGAGTATCTGGATCAGAAGGAATTCGCACGGAAGGGTTCGAATTAAATCTGAGTTTATCAAGTTGAAACTGCCGGGTCTCGAGGATGACCCGGTGGAGAAAGCTAGGGTTTTGTTGCCACCACATGCGTCTGTGGCGATCGGTCAAACCAATGGATAGATGACTACTGCTAGTACTAGTCCGAGATTAATTGGAGTAGATCAACGGCTGCTGGTTGTATTTGTCCGGTTCACAGAAGAGGATTAGATTGGTCTGACCACCACCGCAGTCTCGTGATCTGCTGCATCAAAGATTGTTTTGTCTGCAGCCGTAACCCGCCGAGACCGACAATCAATCTTCGCTGTTGCGCAACCCTACAAAGGCATACATTATCTATTAAATCACTGGGTCGCGGATCATACAAACGCGCACGCATGATCGTCTGCTAGGCCTGTTCACCTGTGTGTGGTTGTGTACATGTGTAAATCTAGAGGAATCCGACGGAGAACTACTCCCTGGCGTAAAGACCAAGGCCTTTAAATCAAGTTGCACTTTTTCAATATCCGGTTGATACATGAAGAGGCAAAAACTCTCAAGGACACAAGTTCCCAGGGTAACACCGAAAGCGGCCACGATTCAGATTCCAACACTATTGCATGGCCGTGGCTCCCTAGGCTCAAACCTCATGCATGTGGACCAGCAATTGAAAAATACTCATCCGCGGTGGTCCTTTGTTGAGTCACCGGCGTTGACCATCCTTCTCTCATGTCCGCCGCCGGGTTGAGCCGTTTCGGCCCCGCCGCGAATCGCCGCCGCGTCGAGCCGCCCTGGCCACGCCGCCTCACCTCGTTTCCAAACCGCCGCGAGCTACTTCTGCGCAGACCGAGTCAACCCCGCGCGGACCGAGCTGCCGGCCGTCGCTGCTGTTCGCGCTCTGCTGCGAGCCGCCCTCGCTAAAATGCCCGCGCATCCATGAGCTGCCGCGCCAAAAGGGCACACCACCACCACGAGCCGGCATCACTGCTGCTCCTGCTATGGCCGGCCCCGAGGCGCCTCTGCCTTACCAGCGCCACCACGAGCTTCGGCCCGCCGCTGCTCTCAAACCGCCGTGGCCCGGCCTGTGAGTCGCTTCGGCTGCGCCGCGAGTCAGCCGCCAACTCCGCCAAAAGCTACACCGGCCAAATCACCACCGCCTTGGGCCGCCGTCTCCACATAGTCACCGGCCACCGCTGTCGTCTCCTACTCCGACTCGCCTCGGTGCCTCTCTCTATCCACCTTGACCCGGCCTCCTCTGTGGCTAAACCGCCCGCCAGCGGGCTCACACCCGCGGCCGAGCAGAGCCATCAGGGCTGAGCTGCCGGGGCTGAGCCACCACAAATCGCCGGGATCCACCGTGGCATCCCCTCACCGGACTCTGTTTTCCACTGCCACGTGGCGCAGCTGTTCTTGAGACGGCCGGCCGCCTCGTCGACTTGCCCCGTTGCTCGGGGCCCAACTTCATCTACACGAATTTGAGGACGCATCCTTTGCAGTGGTCAACATCGCCGGTTTATCACCTCGCGACAGCAATAGCTCATCTTTCCGGCTTATCACCACGCGTTTGGAGCGTGCCTCGACCCGCCGTCCGCCTCGCCGCTGCGTCTTGCCGGGTCTCCTGTGCCTTGAGTCGACCCGTGCGTCGAACCGGCCACGGCCGTGCCTCTCCAACCAGCCGCTGTGGTGAACACACTTCATCGACTCACCGGAGCAACCTCGTCGCAGCCTCCGGGTCGCCAAGACGCCTCCTGAGCCCCGCCTCCGCTTTAAATCGCCCTCCCTTGCTGCTGCTATGCGCGCTCGCGCTGAACCGGCCACGGCCGCGCCTCTCCAACCCGGGTCAGCCCGCCCCTGCTGCTGTGGTCACGGGCGCGTCCACGATCCACTGGCCGCTTCGGCTCGCCTCAGCTTCCACAAACTGCAGGGCCGCCTTCCTACCGTAACCGTTGAGCTGCCGCCGTGATCACCTCCGCCTCAATCCGCTTCTGCCGTGCAAAGTCACCAAAAATCAGGTCTTGAGGTTGTAAGTGAAACCGTAAGTCGCCAAGGCGTCTGCTTGTACTGTTGATCTCCACGTCGTCACATAAGGGGTCGGTAGAGTTGCTGCTGCTTGCTACTGTGCATACGTCTACTGTTCACTTCAAGTTTCGAATAAATTCTTCTACTACGTGTCAAATATGCAAACCAACAGATGATAGTCATGGAGTATTCGTCTGGAATTAACTGAGCGAGGCAAATTCAGTTACGGAGTAGCACTAGTTACCTATGGTTTATGCAAAGGCCAAGTTGACAAAGACTAGAGGAGAAGATTCCTCCTGATGACCTGATGCAATCAAACAAAAGATGAGCATGCAATATTAAAAAATGATGGAGAGTTAAGATTGGGACTCCTTTGGTTGATTAAGCAGGAAACTCAAGTGCTGCTCCTGGTGGTCGACGCAAAGAGACAGTGCCAGATGAAATATGTCAGTTCCAACGCCGCTGCCTGAAAGCGCGACCAGCAAAACTGCATGTGTTGCCACATCAAGATATCAGATCATGCCAATATAACAGGGGAGCATGCCCTCAAGCACAAAGGGCAAAAGTGATTCACGGTCCATGTTAAGATGGCAGAATAAATTCATCAGAGACTGGAGTCTGCGAGAATGAGGGATACGACCCATTTAAAAAAATGGATGTGTGGTTATCTGTTTGGATGTGAAGGCCATCATTTGGTAAAATTGCTATGCAATCACTTCATCCGAAAAATAAATCAGGTGCTATCCATCTAAAGTCTATTTTATTTATCACATATTGTTTTTTATCAAAGAACAATTACTTTGATTTATATATTTTCATGTGCAGGACAAATTGTCTACTGCAAAGGTGGCCGTCATATCACGCAGCTGTTGAATGACTTATACCGGTTTATATCACGGTTAAATATGGAGAATCTCAAGCCAACTCCTCGAGTCGCTTGAGACTTGGGGGCTTCCTGCCCATTGAACATAGCTATGACTACCATCTGGTTACCTTGGTAATCCGGCTATCAAGCCCATATCATAAGAGCATAGCTCTGGTTACCTCGGTAATCCGGCTATCAAGCCCATATCATAAGAGCACAACTTTGGTTACCTCGGTAATCCGGCTATCAAGCCCATATCATAAGAGCACAGCTCTGGTTACCTCAGTAATCCAGCTATCAAGCCCATATCATAAGAGCACAGCTCTGGTTACCTGATAATCCGACTATCAAGCCCATATTATAAGAGCACAGCTCTGGTTACCTCGGTAGTCCGGCTATCAAGCCCATATCATAAGAGCATAGCTCTGGTTACCTCGGTAACCCGGCTATCAAGCCCACATTATAAGAGCACATCTCTGTTTACCTTGGTAATCTGGTTATCAAGCCAGTATTATAATTTCATAAGAGCATAGCTCAGATTACCTTGGCAATCCGGCTATCAAGCCAATATTATAACTTCATATGAGCATAGCTCTGACCTACTTGGAGGCTTAATGCCAGGGTTAAGGGGACCAAAGAGGGTCTATTGCACATCACAGCTCAAACATAGGTACCCGGCCTTCATGGTTCAAAATATATCACTTGGGGGCTCCCTTCTTGGTTTGAAGCGCCAGTATACTTTGGATTGCGCAATGTGAATCATGCGCTTATAAATCATTGGGTATATTATTTAAATCTTTAATAGCCAATATGACTGGATTTTTTATTATGGATAACCAGTATTATGATGGAGGTTTTCAAAGTCGCTTCAGCGCAATGGCTATTATTTTATCAATGGATATAATTTATTCTACAATGGAAGGGATAGTCCCGAGTCGCTGCAGGCTTACGACCCGGCACTTGGGGGCTACATTATTCAAATTGAGATTACATCAAATATGCACGTCCCATGTCACTGCCAGCATGCACCATGACACCTGGGGGCTAATGCAAAGTCATTTTTTGATCACCTTATTGAAGACCCGACTCATTACATCGTAATGAGCCGGCCCTCGGGGGCTACCAATTGCTCCTGTCAACAATTCAAGGTACACAAGTTAAATCCATTATATTGAAGGGTCCATTGCTCAGTTGATAAAGCACAAAGCTCTTAAACCTTGTGGACATGGGTTCAAGCCCTACGATGGAGGTATATTATAAAATGTTATTTTCATTGAAGTATTTACAAAGTCCCTGCTCATTATTGCATAATGACCTAACCCTTGGGGGCTACACATCACTTCTCAAATCAACATGATTATATTTACAAAGTCCTTGCTCATTATTGCATAATGACCCGGCCCTTGGGGGCTACACTGGTTGAAGTTTTTATGAGCGTAAGGCAATTTCAAGTCCCAGGTTGCTGCAAGCATGACAATCCGGCACTTGGGGGCTACATATGTGGAATATTCAGTTTATGACTCGTGACTGAGATGAACAAATCGGATGTCTTCAAGGTTGTGACATTTATATTGAAGCAAGTCTTAAGCTGTTGCTACACTACCTTCTTAAGACTTGGGGGCTACAAGTGATAGGCATATAAGAGTTCTACATCCTTAAGCCGGCTGAAGATCAGATGAGGATTTCAAGGACCAATATTTTTGTTAAGCATTGGGAGATGAATCAAATGAATTATTCTTCACAATATTTCTCTGTGACAAACCAATGTCAGCAAGTTGATTATGAAGCTGGTCTGTTGACCCAGATTTTCTAGAAGGAAATGACAAGGACTTAAGGATGCTCAGGATCAGTTTAACATGGATAAATCCAAATTAAACTGGGGGCTAATGTCGGGGATATACCCCGTGGTATGACCCGGCCGGAGTTATAACCCGGCTGGGACTTGGTAAACCGGCAGGTGTTAAGTCAGATGATAACCCGGCAGGTGTTAAGTCAGATGATAACCCGGCAGGTGTTAAGTCAGATGATAACCCGGCAGGTGTTAAGTCATATGATAACCCGGAAGGTGTTAAGTCAGATGATAACCCGGCAGGTGTTAAGCCGGATGATAACCCGGCAGGCGATTATAACCCGGCAGACAATCATAACCCGACAGACAATCATAACCCAGCAGACAGTCATAACCCAGCAGACAGAGTCACCTGGGGTTAATAAGCCCGAGACATTATGAAGCCCAAGACGTTAAGAAGCCCATGAAGAGAAGTCAGAATAGTTTAAGTCTTAATCCGAGTAGGACTCTACATGTAACCCGCCCCTTCAACTTATATAAGGAGGGGCAGGGCACCCCAAGGGGGGAGGAATAATCTTTAGGGCTAGACATAACTAGGAGAGCCGGTTTACGGCGACTCCCTCGTGATGATAATGAGACCTAGCCACAAACAACATGTAGGGTTGTTACCGGATGATGTTTCCCGGGGCCCGAAGCTGTCTAAACCCTTGTCTTGTGTTGCGTTTCTCGATTCCGCTCAACCCCTTCAAGCTACCGCATAGATGCGCTGGCCTCACAACCAAGTCCTCACACTAGGACATCTGCCGTGACAATTCCATGACACGGTCCCATGTAATCAAAGCCCCAAACATCAAATGGTTCAATAACGAGTGAATAATTCATAGGCATTTCTTGACGTCTACTAATATTACCAATTCTTTGACATTCATCACAAGATAAGACAAACTTACGGGCATCTTTGAAGAGAGTAGGCCAATAAAAACCGGATTGCAATACCTTATGCGCAGTTCTATCTCCAGCGTGGTGTCCTCCATAAGCTTCGGAATGACACTTGCGTAGGATCTGTTCCTGTTCATGCTCAGGTATACAACGTCTAATAACACCATCTACTCCTTTATAAAGATGTGGGTCATCCCAGAAGTAATGTCTTAAATCATAGAAAAACGTTTTGTTTTGCTGATATGTGAAACTAGGAGGTATAAATTTAGCAACAATGTAATTAGCATAATCAGCATACCATGGAGCAGTACGAGAAGCATTTATGACAGCTAATTGTTCATCAGGAAAGCTATCATCAATAGGTAGTGAGTCATCAAGAACATTCTCTAACCTAGACAAGTTGTCTGCAACAGGGTTCTCAGCTCCCTTTCTATCAATAATATGCAAATCAAATTCTTGTAGCAAGAGAACCCATCTAATAAGTCTAGGTTTAACATCTTTCTTTTCCATAAGGTATTTAATAGCAGCATGATCAGTGTGAACAGTTACTTTAGAATCGACAATATAAGGTCTGAACTTATCATAAGCAAATACAACTGCTAAAAATTCTTTTTCAGTGGTGGCATAATTTCTCTGGGCATTGTCTAGAGTTTTACTAGCATATTGAATAACATTTAATTTCTTATCAACTCTTTGCCCTAGAACAACACCTACAACATAATCACTAGCATCACACATAATTTCAAAGGGTAAATTCCAATCAGGTGGCTGAACAATAGGTGCAGAAATCAAAGCTTTCTTAAGTATTTCAAATGCTTCTACACAATCATCATCAAAGACAAAAGGAATATCTTTTTGTAAGAGATTAGTCAGAGGCCTAGAGATTTTTGAGAAGTCCTTAATGAACCTCCTATAAAAACCAGCATGACCAAGGAAACTTCTTATACCTTTAATGTCCTTGGGACACGACATCTTTTCAATAGCATCAACTTTAGCTTTATCAACTTCAATACCTCTTTCAGAAATTTTATGCCCCAAGACAATACCTTCATTAACCATAAAGTGGCACTTCTCCCAATTCAAGACAAGATTAGTTTCTTCACATCTCTTCAAAACTCGATCAAGGTTGCTCAAGCAATCATCAAAAGAAGTTCCATATACAGAGAAAAACCAGAATAGCCATCTAGAAAGCAAAAATGTGTATGTTTGGATAATCTTTCTAGCATTTGATCAATAAACGGTAAAGGGTAATGATCCTTTTTAGTAGCTTTATTTAATTTGTGGAAATTAATTACCATGCTATAACCTGTAATAATTCTTTGTGGGATCAATTCATTTTTATCATTAGGAACATCGGTAATACCTCCCTTCTTAGGGACACAATGGACATGACTTACCCACTGACTATCAGCAACGGGATAAATTATACCTGCCTCCACAGGCTTTAGTATTTCTTTCCTTACCACTTCTTTCATCTTTGGATTTAACCAACGTTGGTGATCAACAACTGGTTTAGCGTCTTTCTCCAATTTTATTTTGTGCTGGCGTAGAGTGGGACTAATGCCCTTAAGATCATCAAGAGTATATCCAATAGCAGCACGGTGCTTCTTCAGAGTTTTCAATAATTTCTTTTCTTGATGCTCTGAAAGGTTAGCACTAATAATAACATGATATATCTTCTTTTCATCAAGATAAGCATATTTAAGAGTATCAGGTAATGGTTTAAGCTCAAACACGGGATCACCCTTGGGTGGAGGAGGATCCCCTAGGATTTCAACAGGCAAGTTGTGTTTCGAAATAGGTCCCTGTTTAAAGAATACTTCATCTATTTCCCTTCTTTCATTCATATACATATCATTTTCATGATCTAGCAAATATTGTTCTAAAGGATCACTAGGAGGCACGGCAATAGAAGCAAGACCAATAATTTCATCTTTACTAGGCAATTCCTCATCATGGGGTTGTCTACGAAATTTAGCAAAGTTAAACTCATGAGACATATCCCCAAACCAATAGTAACAACATCCTTTTCGCAATCTATCTTAGCATTAACAGTATTCAAGAAGGGTCTACCAAATATGACGGGACAAAACCTATCTTGTGGGGAACCAAGAACAAGAAAATCAACAGGATATTTAACTTTCCCACACAAGACTTCAACATCTCTAATAATCCCGATTGGTGAAATAGTATCTCTATTGGCAAGCTTAATTGTAACATCAATTTCTTCTATCTCAGCAGGTGCAATATCATGCATAATTTCTTTGTATAAGGAATGAGGTATTGCACTTGCACTAGCACCCATATCACATAAGCGATGATAACAATGATCTCCTATTTTAACAGAAGTAACAGGCATGCCTACAACAGGTCTATGTTTATTTTTAGTATCAGGTCTAGCAATTCTAGCAGTTTCCTCACAAAAGTAAATAACATGCCCATCAATGTTATCAGCCAAGAGATCTTTAACCATAACAACACCAGGTTCTACTTTAATTTGCTCAGGGGGCTTGGGTGTCTTAATGTTACTTTTGTTGACCACAGTTGAAGCTTTAACATGATCCTTTTTTCTAACAGGGAAAGGTGGTTTCTCAATATAAGCAGTAGGAATGACATGATCATTATAAGTGATAGTCTTTTCTTCAACTTTAATAGGTGCAACTACTTTTACTTCAATGGGAGGATTATATTTAAACCACTTCTCCTTAGGGAGATCAACATGAGTAGCAAAGGATTCACAGAAAGAAGCTACTATCTCAGTGTCAAGTCCATATTTAGTGCTAAATTCACGGAAAACATCTGTATCCATAAAAGACTTAACACAATCAAACTTAGGTGTTATACCTGACTCCTTACCTTCGTCGAGATCCCAATCTTCAGAGTTGTGTTTAATTCTTTCCAATAAATCCCATTTGAATTCAATAGTCTTCATCATAAAAGATCCAATACAAGAAGTATCGAGCATGGAGCGGTTAATGAGAGAAAGTCGAGCATAAAATTTTTGAATAATCATTTCTCTTGAGAGCTCATGATTGGGGCATGAATATAATGTTGACTTAAGCCTCCCCCAAGCTTGCGCGATGCTTTCTCCTTCGCGAGGCCAAAAATTATATATGTAATTACGATCACGATGAACAAGATGCATAGGATAAAACTTCTGATGAAATTCCAATTTCAATCGGTTGTAGTTCCATGATCCCATATCATCACATAGCCTATACTGTTGAGGATATAAACCATAGAGTCACCCGCCAGGAGGGGCCGGGTTACTCATAATGGTCATCGCTTGAAGCCCGGCGCCAAGCTTGAAGACGGCGGGCCAAAGATGGGCTTAAGACCCGGATATGGCTTAAGGCCCGTAGTTACAACCGCCATTATGATAGAACTTGTAGTGTAAGGCAAGAATAGTTGAGAGTCCAAGCCGGACACTCTTATGAGCCGGTCGGGACTCTGAGAGCTGCTGGGCGTCAACCTCTCTATATAAAGGGATGACCCGGCGGCGGTTTAGGGGGAGGAGAGATCTCGTCGAGAGCCAGGCAAAGCAATTAAGCTCCCTGGTCATCGAAACCCTAATCAATACCACCTCAACTGGACGTAGGCTTTTACCTTCACCGCAAGGGGCCGAACCAGTATAACCCTCGTGTTCCTTGTCCCGCTTAACCCCTTTAAGCTTCCTAGTTGCGATGGCTCCATGATTAAGTCCTAGCTCGAGGACATCTGCCGTGACAATTCCACGACAGTTGGCGCCCACCGTGGGGCCAGCGCACGGTGGATTTGAGTTCTTGAAGGGCAGCTTCGAAGGGCTCAAGGGATACGCTGTGGGCCGGATGACCAAGAGTCGTCGCGACAAGCCTACATCGACGATGCAAACTGGGCCCCGACGCCGGCTCAGTGGAGTACGGGTACCGGGTCCCCTTCGGCGGAATTCATGTCTTCATTGGCAAGATTGGTGAGCCGTGCCCCGAGCCGGATCTTTGCGCCGATCTCATCGAGACGGTTCAGCGTGCACGACCCGTCCGGTCCCTGCCTGCCTTGTGGCATGCTTTTGTGGGATGTGTCCATGGAGGGATCTCTGATGGATCTGGTGATGAGACGGCCGCCGGCTCTGACGGCGAGTCGTCCACAGATGAGTCAAACTTGTTGTATCAACTTCAAGATGGCAGGCTCAGGGGCTGTTCTGATGGTGACAGTATTCCGGACCCTTTTGAGCCACCGAGCCGGGTTGGAATCTTCATGGCCGGTGCACAACCTGTTCAAAACCCTGCGGCCGGGTCAGGAAATCCGGTGCCCTCGCCGGCTCAGGTGCTGATGGATCTCACCGACAAGATGACGGCCCTGTTGACTTCCAGGGTCGACCCGGCGGATCAAGCTCAGCATGACGCGGAGATGGCGCAGTTAAAATTAGATCTAGTGAAAGCCAAGGAGGATCTGGCAGCGGAAGGGATTAGGATGGCTGCGGAGAGGGCGGCTCTCGACGCCCAGACTCAGCTGATTCAGGCGCAGTCCTTCCGGCTCACGATGGATCAGAACGCGTCCAATGAGGTCATGAGAAGGCGGCATCAAAAGGTCCAATCTCGACTACCTTCGGTCTACGATCCTCGAAACCTCTTCAACACGCCAGGCGCAGGGTCTAGTAACCCGCCGGGGGTCATAGTGCCCGGGTCTGGGACCCCTGTTCAGCCACAAGTGATGGGGCCCCGCCGCAGTATGTGCCAATACCACCGGGTCATTATGCTAACCCGCTGGAGAACATGGTCGCCGCAGCAGCACGGCTGGCAGCTCTCCCAATTGACGGTGACTCTCCAACGGCTATTGAAACCCGCCGGGTCAGAGAACTCCTTCAGACAGCACTGGCGCAGCAAGAGGCGTACTCCTACAGCCGGGTCAGGATCCACTCAACCCCTCGTCCAGGCCGGAGCCTGAGTTATAGCAGACACATGGTCTCAGCGACCGGCTCAAGTAATGTCCGACGCCATGACCCGCCCCCTGGTCATGGCCCGGCTCATAACGGAGCCTTTCACGCAACAGACCAAGACAGAGCGCGGCAAGAGGCGGAGCAGGTGCCTCAGTTGACAGCTTACCAAACACCCCCGGCTTATCCGACGACTTCCGTCGACGTAGGTATCCCTACGAGGACTGGAGGTGTCCCTTGTTTAGTGCCGGCTCTCCGTAATGAACGTCTACCCAAGGACTTCAAAGGGCCTAGGAAGGTGCCTAATTACACAGCTGATTTACAACCCGGAGCCTGGATCGAGAGTTACGAGATGGCCATGGAATTACTGGAGGTCAGTGAGGCGGCGATGGCCAAGTACTTCACCATGATGTTAGATGGGACTGCCCGCACTTGGTTGAAGGGGCTGCCACCGAATTCCATCGGGTCTTGGGCGGAGCTGAAAGCCCGGTTCATCCAAAACTTCAAGGATACCTATAGGCAGTCCATGTCAATTGTGGATTTGACTAACTGTAAACAACAGGAGGGTGAGTCTACGACACATTGGGTTCGCCGGGTCAAAGAGATCATACATTCATCTGATAAGATGGATGCCGGCTCCGCAGTCTTAATGCTGGAGCAGAATTGTCGTTTCCTGCCCCTGAAGATGAAACTCGGGCGGCTTAAGCGCGACTGCAATGATATGGGTACGCTGATGGTGGTTCTCGTCAAGTATGCCGACTCTGATAGTACCAAGGACCCCGCTTCAGATGATGAAAGGACAGGGAAGGGAAAGAAGAACGACAATGGCAAGGGTCCTCAGAATAACCCGGGGAACCAAGGAGGTGGCAAGCGTAAGGCCAACGACAGCCTAGAGTTCGTGGCCAACGCCAGCTCACAGGGTAATAACCAGCAACGCAAGGGGAGGCCACCTCCCCGAGCCAGCGGGTTAGGCCCGACGCTGGAGCAGCTGTTGAATGAGCCTTGTCCAAGGCACGGCTCTAGGGAGAAGCCAACTACTCATTTATGGAAGGATTGCGCGATCATGAAGGCCTTTAAAAATTCCAATACCTTTAACGGTAGCAATGGCCCGGGCGGCGGCTCAGGTGCTGGCGGCTTTCATGGCCCGAGCGGCGGCTCAAATTCTAATCCTCAGAATGGTCAAGGGGGCTTTAGTCAGCAGTCTGGCCAGGGTCATCAACAACAGCAGGGGGGTTATCAGACCAATCCGAAGCAGCTGAACGGTGGACAGTATCACGTATTTACCACCAGTCTGTGTAAGTGAGATCAGAAGCTTCATAAGAGGGCTGTGAATGCTGTTGAGCCGGCGGTTCCACGTTATTTAAGATGGTCTGAGCAGCCTATCGTGTGGAGTAGGGAGGATCACCCTCCCCGGGTTGATAATCCGGGTCACTTGGCCTTGGTGGTGGCTCCTCAGGTGGGAGGATATAAGTTCACTAAGGTGCTCATGGATGGAGGCAGCAGTATCAACATTCTTTATTATGAGACTTTCCGTCGTATGGGGTTGATTGATAAGAACCTCATCCAGTCAAACACTGTTTTCCAAGGTGTGGTGCCTGGTAAGTCGGCTTATCCAGTTGGCAAAATCGAGTTGGAAGTGGCCTTTGGAGACGAGTACAACTACAGGGTGGAAAAATTGACCTTTGAGGTGGTCAAAATAAGAAGTCCGTATCATGCCATATTTGGGCGGCCAGCTTACGCCAAGTTCATGGCTCGGCCGTGTTACGTGTATTTACAGCTCAAGATGCCGGGTCACAATGGAACCATTATGGTTCACGGCAGCCGGAAGGTGGCCTTGGAGTGTGAGGAAGGCGATGCAGCTTATGCAGAGTCTGTTTGTGCAACAGAGGAGTTGAAATTTTACAAGGACAACGTTGCCCCAACAGATATGACCTCTCTAAAGAAGCCGACTACAGAGCATGAGCCGGCAATGAAATTTAAGTCGGCTGATGAGACTAAACTTGTTGATTTCGTTCCAGGTGATTCATCTCAGCAGTTTAGCATCAGTGCCAATCTGGATCCAAAATAGGAAGGCACGCTCATCGAGTTCATCCGTGAGAATAGGGACATTTTTGCATGGAAACCTTCTGACATGCCAGGTGTACCTAGAGAACTTGCTGAGCACACTCTCAATGTTGATCCGAAATTTAAGCCGGTCAGGCAATTCCTTCGGCGGTTTAATGAAGAGAGGCGGAAAACCATTGGTGAAGAGGTGGCCCGGCTCTTGGCGGCCGGGTTTATTGTTGATGTTTTTCACCCGGAGTGGTTAGCTAACCCGGTGCTCGTGCTCAAAAAGAACGGCACCTGGCGGATGTGTGTGGACTACACGGACTTAAACAAGGCATGTTCGGCTGATCCGTTCGCGCTTCCCCGTATTGATCAAATCATTGATGCTACGGCGGGTTGCGAGCGCTTAAGTTTCTTGGATGCTTATTCTGGATATCATCAGATTAAAATGGCAGTTAAGGACCAGGAGAAGACGGCGTTCATCACTCCCTTTGGAGCCTTCTGCTATGTGTCTATGCCTTTTGGACTCAAGAGTGCATAGGCGACTTATCAGCGTTGCGTACAGAACTGTCTTCATAACCAGATTGGGCGCAATGTTCATGCTTATGTGGATGATATTGTGGTTAAGTCCAGGGAGAAGGAAACCTTGATAGATGATCTGAGGGAAACCTTTGATAATCTCCGGGTCTACAAGATGATGCTTAACCCGGCCAAGTGTGTTTTTGGTGTTCCTGCAGGCGAGCTTTTTGGTTTCTTGGTTTCTAACAGAGGCATTGAAGCTAACCCGGAGAAGATCAAGGCAATCACCTCCCTGGCTAAGCCGGCATGTATAAACGACGTCCAGCGCCTGGCGGGTCGTATCGCTGCTTTAAGCCGGTTTATAAGCCGTTTGGGGGAGAAGGCCATGCCATTATACCAGTTGGTGAAGAAAACTGATGACTTTGTCTGGAATGATGCAGCTAATACTGCTTTTGAGGATTTGAAGAGGCAGCTGGCAGAACCCCTAGTCCTTGCTGCTCCGGTTGACAAGGAGCCTTTATTGCTGTATGTAGCTGCTAACACACGGGCCGTCAGTGTGGCTGTGGTGGTGGAGCGCAAGGAAGAGGGCAAGGAGCATCCGGTTCAGCGGCCGGTTTATTACGTCAGTGAAGTGCTCATCGAGTCCAAACAGCGATATCCACATTGGCAGAAGCTTGTTTATGGTGTGTTCATGGCAAGCCGGAAGCTTAAGCATTACTTTCAGGGTCACCCTATCACCGTGGTTAGTTCTGCTCCCCTTGGAGATATCATCCAAAACAGAGAAGCTACAGGAAGAGTGGCTAAGTGGGCTATAGAGCTCGGGCCTCATGGTCTGAAGTACGTACCACGCACTGCGGTTAAATCTCAAGCCTTGGTGGATTTCATCAACGATTGGAAAGAGTTACAAGTGCCCGAAGAAAAGCCGGATAACACATATTGGACTATTCACTTCGATGGGTCCAGGCAATTGGAGGGCTCGGGGGCTGGAGTTGTATTGGCTTCCCCTAAAGGTGACAAGCTCCATTACGTGCTACGGTTGATGTTTCCTTGCACTAACAAAGCGACTGAGTACGAGGCCTTGGAGGTGAGCTTGAGCTGGGTAAGATGCTTCGGTGACTCGGACTTAGTGGCTCAAAAAGTATCGGGCAAGTGGGATTCCACGGACCCTCTTATGGCGGCTTATCGCCGTGAGGTTGATGCCATTGCTGGACACTTTCAGGGTTACCAAGTAGAGCACATCGATCGCCGGAAGAACGAGGCGGCTGATGCTTTAAGCCGGCTGGGCTCTCAGCGAAAACCGGTGCCGCCTAATACTTTCCTGGATGTCTTGCATAACCCTTCTGTTAAGTTGCCTATAGAGGAAGACTTGGCTGTCCCTAACCCAGAGGCACAATTGGTGGCGGCTCTCCACATCATCCCGGACTGGACAGTGCCCTATCTGGCTTACATGACCCGGGGAGATTTGCCTGAGGATGAAACTTTGGCCAGACAAATAACCCGGCGGTCTAAGTCAATGGTTGTTATCAATGGTGAGTTGCATCGCCGCAGTGTTACGGGAGCGTTCCAGCGTTGTGTCTCCCCTGAGGAAGGCCAAGAGATCTTGCGTGAGATTCATGAAGGGGATTGTGGCCATCATGCAGGTTCAAAATCCCTTGTGGCCAAAGATTTTCATCATGGCTTTTATTGGCTGACGGCTCATGCTGATGTGGAGGACTTGGTCATTAAATGTGATGGTTGCCAAAGGTTCTCACGACGGGATCATGTGCCGGCTCAAGAGCTGAGGATGATACCAATCACTTGGCCGTTTGCAGTCTGGGGGCTTGATATGGTTGGGCCTTTTAAAAGGTCCAAAGATAAGAAGACCCACCTCCTGGTGGCAGTTGACAAGTTCACAAAGTGGGTTGAAGCAGAGCCAGTTAGCAAGTGTGACGCGGCCACGGCGGTTCAATTCATGAAAAAGGTGATATTTCGCTTTGGCTTTCCACACAGCATTATAACTGACAATGGTACCAATCTGTCCAAGGGTGCCATGGAGGAGTTTTGTCAACGAGAGCATATTCGACTTGATGTTTCATCAGTGGCTCATCCTCAATCCAATGGTCAAGCTGAGAGAGCTAATCAGGAGATCTTGAAGGGCATTAAGCCCCGGCTTTGGTCCCTTTGCAACGGACGCCGGGTTGTTGGGTGGAGGAGTTACCCTCCGTGTTATGGAGCATCAACACTACTCCTAACAGGTCTACGGGTTACACACCTTTCTTCATGGTTTATGGAGCAGAAGCAGTCCTCCCCAGTGACATCCGTCATGACTCGCCTCGAGTGGCGGCTTATGTTGAGGCGGATAATGAACAGACGCGCCAAGATGCTCTTGACTTGTTGGACGAACAGCGTGACGTGGCCGCAGCTCGTTCAGCGATTTACCAACAAGACCTGCGCCGTTATCATAGTCGCCGGGTTAAGTCCCGGGTCTTCCAGGAAGGTGACCTGGTGCTCCGGCTCATCCAAGATCAAACAGATGCGCACAAGCTATCCCCGCCTTGGGAAGGACCCTTTGTGGTCAGCAAGAACTTGCACAACGGGTCATATTACCTCATTGACATTTGGGAGCACAAGGATTCACGCAAGTCAGAGGAGGAGACCCGTCGGCCGTGGAACATAGCTCAGCTTCGGCCTTATTACACTTGAGCCACCGGCTCTCATAATGTACATATTTCTATAAGCCATGTATATGTTATGATAAGCAATAAAGCAGGACCTCTGTCCTTTTTCTCTTCCAAAGGTAAATGTGTTGTTTCCATTACAAGATCACATAGTAACTAGGAGGTGGATCCGGCTTATGATCGTATTCGAATCTAGCCGTACGCAATAAAGTCACTTGGGGGCTTCCTGTTCAAACATAGGTCGTATTCGAACCAAAGAGAACATAGCTGTCGATACCCATTTGATTGGCAAAGTGCCGAGCTCATTGGGGAGTTTTCTTTGATCATATTTGAATCATGGCTCAACCCCCTTTGGGAACCGACGTGGATCGTATTCGAATCAGCGTCGTTAAACAACTCTCAAAGTCATTTGGGGGCTTCCTGTTCAAACATGGGTCGTATCGAACCAAAGAGAACATAGCTGTTGGTACCCTCTTGATCGGCATCGCCAAACCCACTGGGGGCTATGTGATCGCATTCGAATCTTAGCTTAACCCCTTTGGGACGGGTCTCTGGTCGTATTCGAACCGGAAGCCCCTAAGTTTGATTTTCCGGCTTACAACAAGTTCTTCTGGTTGTATCAACAGTGTACACGGCAGTTCTTATTCCGCCGACTTAACTTTGATTCACAAGGTTAGTCACATACAATCAGCATTATCACGACAGGTAAACCGGAGTGGAGGTACCAGCCTTGTTATCTGGGTTACATAAACCGGATGCATACTTGAAGGTTTGTAAGTATGCTATTATGGTTATATCAAGGACACAATTGAGGATCAGTCTTTGGTGACTTAGATTCATATTCCGGGTTATGTATATAAGGTTATGATTCTCAGCGCGGTAAGCCGCCTAGAGACTTGTGATTTGTTTTTCTATGCAGGATAGTTAAAGACAACTATTTGAGCTTAAGGAAAATGAATGATCAATTATGACCCGGAAGAATATAAGGAAGCCACTTCAAATGGAGTTAAGCATTCAACAGGTGCACGATGGCACGACAAAGTTAAAATATTGATCCTACTCTATTACAAGACTCCCCGAGTCCAAAAGATGAGGCATTGTTTTAAAGATGTAGTCATGAGCCGCCTACAAGTTAAGATGCTTGTCGAGTTGAAGCTTCCGGCTCATCCCTCTCCGCTCCTCCGGCTGTTCCCAAGACCTGGAAGGTTGACGATTTCCAGTCAATGCCGCTCAAAGCTTCAAACTGAGCTTCCTCGTCAATTAACCCGGCCGGGTTAATGTCCGGGGCAAAGGTGTGCTTACGAGTCGGCGGGACTAAGCTGATGGCTTCATAGCGCGGAGTGGGGATCCTCTGATTCTCTGCATCGTAGCCCGGCTGGTACTTGGTCAGATCAGTGTCATTCCCAATCAGGGTGGCCACCGAGCGCACGATCTTCACACAAGCAGCAAAGTCCTTTTGGTCGAAAGGGGTGCCGTCTTCCTTCAAGCTAGGGTAGCCAAGGGCAATGTCCACCGGGTCTAGCTCTGGGAGGAAAGCCTTGGCCCGGCTCAGAGCAGCTATGGCTCCGGCTCTTGTAGAGGCCCGTCGCAGCTCTTGAACACGCTGAGGAAGAACGGCCAGCCGGCGAAGTACTTCCGCCAGGTGAGTCGGAACCTCATTGGATAGGGCCACCACGGCTAAGGCGCGCTGTGACCCGGTGTAAAGTTGCTCCACCAGAGTGTACACGGCCTTCAACTTGGTTAGCGCATTTTGGTTGAGGTTGGCGCTTCTTGGACCTGTTTAAACAGAGTAAGATAAGCCGCTGGCAATGATGGGAGTTATGAGACATAAAAACTATAAACTTGTCAAGAGCCGGCGAAATTGACTTACCAAAGATGGCGGCGACCATCTGTGACACGTGGCTCTTTAAGCCGGAGAGCTCGGTGTCTCTCTCCGTCAGAGTCTTCTCCGCCTGTTCGGCCCGGCTTACAAGAGCAGCCTTCTCTTCGGCCCAAGACTTCCTTTCAGCTTCAAACTTTTTCTTCAGCATCTCTTGAGCCGCAATGCTGGATTCAAATTTGGCGTTGGCCTTCCGGGTCTCAGTTTCCTGAGTCTTCAGGCGGTTCTTCAGATCAGAGATATCAGCCTCAAACTTCTTGCAAGCAGCCTGCACAATTTCCGGGTTATAGTATGAACAGTTATCATGCAATTGTAAAGTCCCAAGCACTTTCCAAGCAAAGACACTTGGCACTTGGGGGCTAATGCAGGTTGAAAGTTTCTGTCTACAAAATTACCGGTTCATGCGAGTAAGTCGGAAGATAAGTCTACAACATATTCTATCATGAGTAGTAGACTTGGGGGCTAGGGTATGGTAAAGATAACTATGCAGTAAGCAATAAAGTGGTACCTCAGACTTCTGCTGTATCTGATTCACCATGTTGATCTCCAAATCCCGGCTCTTGTGCACCTGACTAACATAGCCGGAGACGATCTCTCCGATGCTCAAGTGAGCATAGTTGGTGAGGTCCAGATTGGCCCGGCGGCGCTCTAGCAACTCTTCCTTGGCAGAGCACTTGGCCAGCGCAGTAGGTCTCCCCGGCTCAACAAACTTCGTCCGGGTGATTACCACGTCTGGGTCATCGGCCGGCTGAGCCGGGCTGGAGGCCTCCGGGTTAGCAGAAGTCTCTGCGATTGGCTTGTCGGTTGGAGCAGTGGCTTCAGGAGTAGAGGCAACCGGCGGTTCTTGAGCTGCAACCTCCGGCTCAGGCAAGTCCGGCTCTTCGACTGGCTTGTTCTTCTTCACCCTCTTGCTGAGCTTTGCCTGGGCACTGAAAGGACAAAAAGGTTAGTACAAAAGTATGAGTAAAGATAAGCACAACAAGAGATGATCATCATTACCCGGGTACGGTCTTGAAGGCCGGCAGGTTTGATTGCATCGAGTCACCAGAGGAAGGTGAGGTTTCCTGATAGTTTGAATCAGAAGAATTGAGTGGTTGACGTATAACACCCGCCAAAGGATGAAAAGGGTATAAGTGGGAGTTAACCTCGGTCCGGCGTTTCCTCGACGCTTCAGGTAAATCGGAGGAGAGGTCAGCGTCCTTGTTGGTCCGGGTGTGCCGCCGACTCTCATGAATCTGTCGCTTCAAAAGAAATTGAGGATCTTGATAAGCTAAAGGATGTGAAAATCTTACTTTCCGGGTTACTCTTCGGACTTTCAGCCTTGGCAAGGGCTCCGAGTCGGAGGAAAGTGTCATTACCTCTTCAATCACCGGGTTACTTGCTCCGTTGTCATCCTGCTGATGAACAGTATTGATAAGGTGGACAGAAATAAACAAGAAAAACAGCAAGAGCTTACAGGTTTAGGGGTTACCTCTGACTCGGAGCTGTCGCTTAGTTGGAGCAGATCTGAAGCAGTAGGCCTGCTTCCCTTCTTGCGGGGAGCGGCTTTCCTGGCGGCTTTCTTAGCCTTCCTGGCCTTCTTGGCCGCCTCATGGTCATACTTGACCTTCCAGAATTTATCGTCAGCCTGAGAAATACAATGAAGATTTCTTAAGGTTCAGATGAAAACTATCTAAAGGAGAAAATAAGATGTTTAGATCAGCGGCTTACCGCTGGAGCCGGGTTGGTCTTGCAGAAGGGGCTTAAGCCGGTCCTCCCACAGTCTGCCAAGCTCTCATTCAAGAGGGCCTTGGTCATGTCTTCAGCAACGTCTTCAGGAAGATCGTTGCGGCTGTGTCGCAGGGGGTCATCTTTCCGGCCTGTGTATTCACACATTAAGCCGGGGCGGCGGCTCAAGGGGATCACCCGCCACGAGATCCAGACCCGGACCAGATCAATTCCATTGAGGCCATTTCCCAGGAGAGCCTTGATTTTGTTGATGGTGGGGATCAGAGGTTGGCGCTCCGCCTGCGATAGCTTATCTGACAGAGGGTGAGTTGGTTCCAGGCGTGAGGGACGAAAGCCGGGCAGCGGGCTCTCGTCAGCCGGCGAAGTGTCCTGGCAGTAGAACCACGTCTGGTTCCAGTCCTTTGGGTGGCTTGGCGGCTCGGCGTAAGGAAAAAGGCAGTCTCTCCGGCGTTGAATAGAGATTCCACCAAGTTCCAGGCTTGGTCCGTTGGCGCACTCATTCTGGCGGTTCAAATAGAATAGCTCTCTAAAGAGCAGAAGGCTGGGCTATTCTCCAAGGTAGACTTCGCAGAATACTTGGAAGTTACATATGTTTGACACGGAATTGGGTCCTATGTCTTGTGGCTGCAGATCAAAGAAATTCAGCACATCTCTAAAGACTTTGAGCCGGGCGGTGCGAAGCCCCGGCTCATGTGATCCGCAAATATTACCACCTCCCCGTCCCTTGGCTGTGGTCTCTCCTCTGACGGGTCAGGGGCGCGGTAGGACATGACATCCTTCTTGGGCAGGTAACCCGTTTTCACAAAGTCTGCTAAGGTTTCGTCAGTGATGTTGGACCTTGTCCAGTTGCACGTGATGGGTGCTTTGGGAGCTTTGGGAGGCATGGTGAAAGTCGGAAGCCTATGATAAAAGGAAACGTCCGGTTTAATTATAAGCCGGAGGAAATTTACAGTTCAATGTTCAAAGTGGCGGCTTATGAAGGGGCCTAATGACATATAGCTAAATGCATCGGGTTATATAAGCCGCTGGTGGTATTGAGAGTAATTCAATTGTCTACAGCTTTATCATAAAAGAGCCGGAAAATTTTATGGCGCGTGGCTTCTTTGAGCCGGACATGTAAGCCGCCATGACTCAACAGATGCAGTTTTTACTAAGTGTGGTGAAAACAGGTTTCACACATCACAGTAACTAATTTGGATCAAAATGGTCGACTTAAGAGGAAAATTTCTAGACCTAAAACAGAAGCAGAAGAAGTTCGCGGGTTCGAACGGAGCCTCTATGCAGTAAAAGGGGATCTATGTACATTGGGAATGGAAGTGAAACAACTACCACAACAGTCTATACAGTCTAAAGATCAAGAAGGGTGGTAAAAATGAAATCTACCAAGGGCTCGCGATGAACGGTGAAGAACACGGGAAGAACGGCCAAGAACCTAATGTGGATCTACTCTACGGAGTAACAGGGACTTACGGGTGCTGGAGAGATGCGGAGATCGCCGCCGTTATCTGGTCACGACAGGTTGATGCAGCGGCCGGAGTTGGTGAAGACAGGAAGACCCGTGGCGGCGGCGGCGGCGGTGGAGCTCGAGCGCAGCACAGTGGCGAGAGGAAGAAGATGGAGGTGGCGAAGTGACCGGAGGCTCATTGGGCCGGGCTACTTATAAGGGTAAGCTCATAAGTGGGCGCGAGAAACAAGGAGGCCATGGCGCGGTTATCTCACCGTAACAAACGCCTCGATTTTCGGGACGGCAGTTAAAGATAAGATCCGTTGCGGATATGGTGGAGTAAAAAATGGACTTAATGGAAGATGACGTCACGACGGGTTACCCGGAATCCAGAAGATGACGTCACGGCGGGTATGGCCTTCACACAATTGCAAGCCGGAGATTTTCTGTCGAAAGGATTGAAGATTGACATGAGCCGGCTCAAATCAATCTGGGGCCTAATGTTGAGGATATAAACCTTAGAGTCACCCACCAGGAGGGGCCGGGTTACTCATAATGGTCATCGCCTGAAGCCCGGCGCCAAGCTTGAAGACGGCGGGCCAAAGATGGGCTTAAGACCCGGATATGGCTTAAGGCCCGTAGTTACAACCGCCATTATGATAGAACTTGTAGTGTAAGGCAAGAATAGTTGAGAGTCCGAGCCGGACACTCTTATGAGCCGGCCGGGACTCTGAGAGCTGCTGGGCGTCAACCTCTCTATATAAAGGGATGACCCGGCGGCGGTTTAGGGGGAGGAGAGATCTCGTCGAGAGCCAGGCAAAGCAATTAAGCTCCCTGGTCATCGAAACCCTAATCAATACCACCTCAACTGGACGTAGGCTTTTACCTTCACCGCAAGGGGCCGAACCAGTATAACCCTCGTGTTCCTTGTCCCGCTTAACCCCTTTAAGCTTCCTAGTTGCGATGGCTCCACGATTAAGTCCTAGCTCGAGGACATCTGCCGTGACAATTCCACGACATATACCATGTCAATGCCTCTCCCTTCAAAGATAAAGGGAAGACCTTCTTCTTGCTAACATCCTCGGGCATACCTGCAAGCTTAAATAATCCACAAACTTCATCCACATAGATTAGGTGCAAATCGGGATGTAATGTTCCATCTCGTGTAAAAGGATTAGCTAGCAGTTTCTCTATCATACCCGAAGGAATTTCAAAGTAAACATTTTCAGTAGTTTCAGTAGTTGAGGAGCAACTCTTTGCTCTACTGGTCGGGGTGAAGATACCCCGAACAAGCCCCTCAGAGGATTACTTTCCATAGTAACAAATGACAGTAAATTTCAGCACACTATATAAATTTTTCCTTACCAAATTCCACCTACCAAAGGCGCTTCACTCCCCGGCAACGGCACCAGAAAAGAGTCTTGATGACCCACAAGTGTAGGGGATCTATCGTAGTCCTTTCGATAAGTAAGAGTGTCGAACCCAACGAGGAGCAGAAGGAAATGATAAGTGGTTTTCAGCAAGGTATTCTCTGCAAGCACTGAAATTGTCGGTAACAGATAGTTTTGTGATAAGGTAGTTTGTAACGGGTAACAAGTAATGAAAGTAAATAAGGTGCAGCAAGATGGCCCAATCCTTTTTGTAGCAAAGGACAAGCCTGGACAAACTCTTATATGAAGTAAAACGCTCCCGAGGACACATGGGAATTATCATCAAGATGGGAATTTGTGAGTAGTCGACGTTCACATAACACCACTAGAGGAAACACAACATACATCTCATCAAAATATCAAACGAATACCAAATTCACATGACTACTTATAGCAAGACTTCTCCCATGTCCTCAGGAACAAACGTAACTACTCACAAATCATATTCATGTTCATAATCAGAAGGGTATTAATATGCATAATGGATCTGAACATATGATCTTCCACCAAATAAACCAACTAGCATCAACTACAAGGAGTAATCAACACTACTAGCAACCCACATGTACCAATCTGAGGCTTTGGGACAAAGATTGGATACAAGAGATGAACTAGGGTTTGAGAGGAGATGGTGCTGGTGAAGATGTTGATGGAAATTGACCCCCTCCCGATGAGAGGATCGTTGGCGATGACGATGGCGATGATTTCCCCCTCCCGGAGGGAAGTTTCCCCGGCAGAACAGCTCTGCCGGAGCCCTAGATTGGTTCCTCCAAGGTTCCGCCTCGTGGCGGCGGAGTTTCTTCCCGAAAGCTTGCTTATGATTTTTTCTCGGACGAAAGACTTCATATAGCAGAAGATGGGCACCGGAGGCCTGCCAGAGGGGCCACGAGGCAAGGGGGCGCGCCCAGGGGGGTAGGGCGCGCCCCCACCCTCGTGGCCAGGGTGTGGGCCCCCTCTGGTACTTTCTTTCGCCAGTATTTTTTATTAATTCCAAAAATAACTTCCGTGAAGTTTCAGGACTTTTGGAGCTGTGTAGAATAGGTCTATAATATTTGCTCCTTTTCCAGCCCAGAATCCCAGCTGTCGGCATTCTCCCTCTTCATGTAAACCTTGTAAAATAAGAGAGAATAGGCATAAGTATTGTGACATAACGTGTAATAACAGCCCATAATGCGATAAATATCGATATAAAAGCATGATGCAAAATGGACGTATCAGCCCCCTGGTAGTCACATCGAACTGTGACATTGTCCACTGTGTTTTATCAGGAAGAGTGTTTGCCAGACTATGTCCGGGGATCCTGCCGGTTGCGCCTCCATCAGTCAGGTTCCAGATCCTACCTCTAGGGCGGGTGTCGTGGAATTGTCACGGCAGATGTCCTCGTGCAAGGACTTAGTCATGGAGCCATCGCAGCTAGGAAGCTTAAAGCAGTTAAACGGGACAAGGAACATGAGGGTTATACTGGTTCGGCCCCTTACAGTGAAGGTAAAAGCCTACGTCCAGTTTGAGGTGGTATTGATTAGGGTTTCGACGACCAGGAGCTAAACCGTCCTGCCTGGTTATCGATTTGGTCTTACTTGTCCCCAAACCGCCGCCGGATCGTCCCTTTATATAGAGAGGTCGACGCCCAGCGGCTCTCAGAGTCCCGGCCGGCTCATAACAGTGTCCGGCTCGGACTCTTAACTATTCCTGCCTTACACTACAAGTTTCACCATGACGGTGGTTATCACTACGGGCCTTAAGCCATCTCCGGGTCTTAAGCCCATTATTGACCCGTCGTCTTCAAGTTTGGTACTGGGCTTCGCGTGATGACCATTATGAGTAACCCGGCCCCTCCTGGGCGGGTGACTCTAATGGTTATATCCTCAACATTAGGCCCCAGATTGATTTGAACCGGTTCATGTCAATCTTCAACCCCTTTGAGAGAAAATCTTCCGGCTTATATTTGTGCGAAGGTTATAACCCGCCATGACGTCATCTTCTGGATTCCTGATAACCCGCTGTGACGTCATCTTCCATTAAGTTCATTTTTTTTATTCTGTCATATCCCAACGGATCTCATCTTTAATGGCTATCCCAAAAATCGAGGCGTTTTCGTGGCTAGATAATCACGTCATGGCCTCCTCGTTTCTCGCGCCCATTCATCAGCCGTGCCTTATAAATAGGCCCGGCCCATAAGCCTTCATCATCTTCCTCCTCTCGCTACTGTACTGCCACTCGAGCTCCGCCGCCGCCGCCGCCGCGCATCTCGTCTTCCTCAACCTCGGCCGCTGCATCAACCTGAGCCAGTCCAGAGAACGGCGGTGACTCTCCGCAGCGAACCTGCAGCCGTAAGTCTCCTCCTTCTCAAACGTCAGATCTGCATTAGGGTTTCCAAGTTCTTCCCTGTTCTTCGCAGTTCATCACGATTTCCTTGTAGTTCTTCCACTACAGTCATGTTCGATCCAAAAGTAGTACGGAGCTCCTGCGGTAGTTGTTTCGCATCCATTTTCAACAGTAGCATGTCCTCTTTACTTGCAAAGAGATCTCCTTAGAGCTTACGAACTTCTCTGTATCAGCCTTCTAGGTCTAGAAATTTTTTCTTTCTAGTCGATCGTTTGATCCAAAATAATTACTGCGATATGTGAAACTTGTTTGTGCCACACTCCGGCTTAAAAGAGGCCATGCGCTGTGAAATTTCCGGCTCATTTATGATAGAGTTTTAAACAACTTGAATTACTGACGATGCCCACAGCGGCTTAGATAACCCGACACAATTAACCATATGTCATTAGGCCCCTTCATAAGCCGCCATCTTGAATACTGAACTGTAAAACTTCCTCCGGCTTATAGTTGAACCGGACATTTTCCTTTTGTCATAGGCTTTCATCTTTCACAATGCCGCCCAAGGCTCCCAAGGCACCCATCACGTGCAACTGGATGAGATCCAATGTTACCGATGACACTTTAGCTGATTTCGTGAAGACGGGTTACCTGCCAAAGAAGGAGGTCATGTCTTATCGTGCCCCTGACCCGTCCGAAGAAAGACCTCAACCAAGAGACGGAGAGGTTGTGATATTTGCTGATCACATGAGCCGGGGCTTTGCTCCTCCCGGCTCAAAATTCTTCAGAGATGTTCTGAACTTCTTCGATCTGCAGCCGCAAGACATAGGACCCAATTCCGTGTCAAATATTTGCAACTTTCAAGTATTCTGCGAAGTATATCTTGGAGAAGAACCCAACCTACTGCTCTTTAGGGAGCTGTTTATCTGAATCGCTAGAACGAGTGTGCCAACGGGCCTAGCTTGGAACTTGGCGGAATCTCCATTCAGCGACGGAGAGATCGCCTCTTTCCTTATGCTGAGCCGCCAAGCCACCCAAAGGACTGGAACCAGACATGGTTCTACTGCTAGGATACTTCTCCGGCTGATGAGAACCCTCTGCCCGGCTTTCGTGCCCTGCGTCTAGAGCCAAATCACCCCCTGCCAGACAAACTATCTCAAGCTGAGCGTCAACCTTTGATCCCCACCATCAACAAGATTAAGGCTCTCCTGGGAAATGGCCTCAACGGCATTGATCTGGTCCGGGTCTGGATTTCTTGGCGGGGGATTCCCTTGAGCCGCCGCCCCGGCTTAATGTGTGATTATACGGGTCGGAAGGATGACCCTCTACGGCACAGCCCCAACGACTTACCTGAGGACGTCGTTGACGACATGACCAAATCCCTCCTGAACGAGAGCTTGGCAGACTGCGGGAGGACAGGCTTAAGCCCCTTCTGCAAAGCTAACCTGGCTCCGGCAGTAAGCCACTGTCCTGAGCACCTTGCTTTCCCTTTTTAATTTTCATCTGAACCTTAAGAAATCTTTGTTGTATTTTTCAGGCTAATGATAAGTTCTGGAAAGTCAAGTATGATCATGAGGCGGCTAAAAAAGCCAGGAAGGCTAAGAGAGCCGCCAGGAGAGCCGCTCCCCGCAAGAAAGGGAGTAAGCCTAGTGCCTCAGAACTGTTTCAGTTGGATGATAGCTCTGAGTCAGAGGTAACCCTTGATTCTTTAGGCTCTTCTTTTGTTTTTCATCTACCTTTAACCACCTTATTGATACTGATTATCAGCAGGATGATACCAGAGCGAGTAACCCGGTGGTTGAAGAGGTAACTATACTTTCCTCCGACCCGGAACCCTTGCCAAGGCTGAAAGTCCGAAGAGTAACCCGGAAAGTAAGATTTTCACATCCTTTAGCTTATCAAGATCCTCAAATTCTTTTGAAGCAACAGATTCATGAGAGCCAGAGGCACACCCGGACCAACAAGGATGCAGACCTCTCCTCTGGCTTACCTGAAGGATCAAGGAAGCGCCGGACCGAGGTTATCTCCAACTTATATCCTTTCCATCCTTTAGCGGGCGTTACTCGTCAACCGCTCAATTCTTCTGATTCAAACTATCAGGAAACTTCACCTTCCTCCGGGGACTCCATGCAATCCAACTTGCCGGCTTTCACGACCGCACCCGGGTAATGACGATCAGCTTATGTTGTGCTTATCTTACTCATGCTTTTGTACTAACCTTTTGTCCTTTCAGTGCTCAAGCAAAGCTTAGCAAGAGGGCGAAGAAGAATAAACCGGTCGAAGAGCCGGTCCTGACTGAACCGGAGGCTTCTGCTCATGAGCCGCCATCCGCCTCAGCTCCTGAAACCACCGCTCCAACTGACGAGCCAGTCATAGAGGCTTCTACTAACCCGGAGATCCCCAGCCCAGCTCAGCCGGCCGATGACCCGGACGTTGTAATCACCCGGACAGAGTTTGTCGAGCCGGGGAGACCCACTGTGCTGGCTAAATGCTCTGCCAAAGAAGAACTGCTGGAGCGCCGCAGGGCCAGACTGGAGATCACTGACTATGCTAACTTGAGCATTGGAGACATTGTTTCTGGTTACATTGGTCAAGTGCACAACAGCCGGGATCTGGAGATTGACATGGTAAAGCAGATATAGCAAAAATCTGAGGTACAACTCTCTTGCTTACTCCATAGCCATCCTTATCATGCTAGCCCCCAAGTCTACTACTTATGATAGAATATGTTGTAGACTTAACTCCCGGCTTACCTTCATGAACCGGCAATTGTAAATAGAATCTTTCAGCATACATTAGCCCCCAAGTGCCAAGTGTCTTTCCTTGCAAAGTGCTTGGGACTTTAATGTTGTGCGATAACTACTCAAACTGTAACCCGGAATTTGTACAGGCTGCCTGCAAGAAATTGGAATCTGAAATCTCTGAGCTGAAGAACCGCCTGAAGACTCAGGAAACTGAGACCCGGAAGGCCAATGCCAAATTTGAATTCAGTGTTGCTGCACAGGAAAAGCTGAAGAAGAAATTTGAAACGGAAAGAAAGACTTGGGCCGAGGAGAGAACTGCCTTGCTCAGCCGGGCCGAAAAAGCAGAGGCTGCTTTGACTGAGAGAACCGCCGAACTCTCCGGCTTAAAACGCCATGTGTCCCAGATGGTCTCCGCAATCTTCGGTAAGTCATTCTGCAAGCTTTTAATCAAGTTTACATTCTTTATGTCTCATAAGTCCCACTATTGCCATTGGCTTACCTGACTTTGTTAAACAGGTCCCAGAAGCTCCAACCTTAATCAGAATGTTCTGACCAAGCTGAAGGCCGTGTACACCTTGGTGGAGCAACTCTACACCGGGTCACAGCGTGCGTTAGCCGTTGTGGCTCTGTCCAACGAGGTTCCGACTCACCTGGCGGACGTCCTCAGGCGGCTTGCCGTTCTTCCTCAGCGCTTCCAAGAGCTAAGACGGGCCTCTGCAAGAGCCGGAGCTATAGCTGCGCTGAGCCGGGCCAAGGCTTTTCTCCCGGAGCTAGACCCGGCCGACATTGCTGTTGGATACCCCAGTCTGAAGGAAGACGGTAATCCCTTTGACCAGAAAGACTTCGCCGCCTGTGTGAAGATCATGCGCCCGGTGGCTACCTTGATTGGGAATGATACAGATCTTACCAAGTATCAGCCGGGTTATGACGTGGAGAATCAGAGGATCCCAACTCCATGCTATGAAGCAATCAGCCTGATTCCGCCGACTCGTAAGCACACCTTTGCCCCAGAAGTTGACCCGGCCGGGTTAATTGATGACGAGGCTCAATTTGAGGCTTTTAGCGGCATTGACTGGAAATCATCAACCTTCCAGGTCATGGGAACAACCGGAGGAGCGGAGAGGCATGAGCCGGAAGCTTCGACCCAACAAGCTCCTTGATCTTTTAGGCAGCTTATAGACATGCTTTAAAAACAATGCCTCATCCTTTGGACTCTGGGAGTCTTGTAATAGAGTAGGACAAACACTTAACTTTGTCGTGCCATCGTGCACGTGTTGAATGCTTAACTCCATTGAAGCTGCTTCTTTATATTCCTCCGGGTTACAATTGATCATTTATTTTCCTTAAGCTTGAAGAACTGTCTTTAATTGTCCTGCATAAGAAAACAAATCACAAATCTCTAGGCGGCTTACCGCACTAAGAGTCATATACTTTATATATAACCCGGAATATGAATCAAAATCATAAAAGACTGGCCCGCAATTATATCCTCGAAGTAACCATAATAGCATACTTACAAGCCTTCAAGTATACTTCCGGTTTATGTAACCCGAAAAATAAGGTTGATATCTCAACTCCGGTTTACCAGCATTGATAATGCTTATTGTGTGTTACTAACATTGTGAATCAAGGTTAAGTTGGCGGAGTAAGAACCGCCCTTGCACACTGTTGATATGACCAGAAGAACTTGTTGCAAATCAGAAGATCAAAACTTAGGGGCTTCCGGTTCGAATACGACCAGAGACCCGTCCCAAAGGGGTTAAACTAAGATTTGAATGCGATCATATAGCCCCCAGTGGGTTTGGCGTTGCCGATCAAGAGGGTACCGACAGCTATGTTCTCTTAGGTTCGAATACGACCCTTGTTTGAACAGGAAGCCCCCAAATGACCTTAAGAGTTGTTTAACGACGCTGATTCGAATACGATCCACGTCGGTTCCCAAAGGGGGTTGAGCCATGATTCAAATATGATCAAGAAAAACTCCCTAATGAGCTCGGCGATTTGCCAATCAAGTGGGTATCGACAGCTATGTTCTCTTTGGTTCGAATACGACCTATGTTTGAACAGGAAGCCCCCAGGTGATTACATTGTTAACGGCTAGATTCGAATACGATCGTAAGCCGGATCCACCTCCAAGTGACCATGTGATGTTGTAACGGAAATAACACGTTTACCTTTGGAGGAGAACAAAGGACAGAGGTCCTGCTTTATTATTTATCATAATATATACATGGCTATAGAAATATGTACATTATGAGAGCCGGTGGCTCAAGTGTAATAAGGCCGAAGCTGAGCTACGTTCCACGGCCGACGGGTCTCTTCCTCCGACTTGCGTGAATCTTTGTGCTCCCGAACATCAATAAGGTAGTATGACCCGTTGTGCAAGTTCTTGCTGACCACAAAGGGCCCTTCCCGGGGCTTGATGCCCTTCAAAATCTCCTGATTAGCTCTCTCAGCTTGACCATTGGATTGAGGGCGAGCCACTAATGAAACATCAAGTCAAATATGCTCTCGTTGACAAAACTCCTCCATGGCGCCCTTAGACAGATTGGTACCATTGTCAGTTATAATGCTGTGTGGAAAACCAAAGCGAAATATCACCCTTTTCATGAACTGAACCGATGTGGCTGCGTCACACTTGCTAACGGGCTCTGCCTCAACTCACTTTGTGAACTTGTCAACTGCCACCAAGAGGTGGGTCTTCTTATCCTTGGACCTTTTAAAAGGCCCAACCATATCAAGCCCCCAGAACGCAAATGGCCAAGTAATTGGAATCATCCTCAGTTCCTGAGCCGGCACATGATCCCGTCGCGAGAACCTCTGACAACTGTCACATTTACTGACCAAGTCCTCCGCATCAGCATGAGCCGTCAGCCAGTAAAAACCATGACGAAAAGCCTTGCCCACAAGGGATTTTGAGCCGGCATGATGGCCACAATCCCCTTCATGAATCTCACGTAAGATTTCTTGACCCTCCTCAGGGGAAACACAACGCTGGAAAGTTCCAGTAACACTGCGACGATGCAGCTCGCCATTGATAATGACCATTGACTTAGACCGCCGGGTTATTTGTCTGGCCAAAGTTTCATCCTCAGGCAAATCTCCCTGGGTCATGTAAGCCAAGTATGGTACCGTACAGTCTGGGGTGATGTGGAGAGCCGCCACCAACTGTGCCTCCGGGTCAGGAACAGCCAAGTCTTCGTCTGTAGGCAACTTAACAGAAGGGTTATGTAAGATGTCCAAGAAAGTATTAGGCAGCACCGGCTTTCGTTGAGAGCCCAGCCGGCTTAATGCATCAGCCGCCTCGTTCTTCCTGCGATCGATGTGCTCTACTTGGTAACCCTAAAAGTGTCTAGCAATGGCATCAACTTCGCGGCGATAAGCCGCCATGAGAGGGTCCTTGGAATCCCACTTGCCCGACACTTGTTGGGCCACTAAATCTGAGTCGCCAAAGCACCTTACCCGGCTTAAGCTCATCTCCTTAGCCATCCGAAGACCATGGAGCAAGGCCTCGTACTCAGCTGCATTGTTAGTACAGGGAAACATCAACCGCAGCACATAGCAAAACTTGTCACCTCGAGGGGAAGCTAATACAACTCCAGCCCCCGAGCCCTCCAATTGCCTAGACCCGTCGAAGTGTATAGTCCAATATGTGTTATCGGGTTTCTCTTCAGGCGCCTGCAGCTCTGTCAAATCATTGATGAAATCCACCAATGCTTGAGATTTTATAGCAGTGCGTGGCACGTATTTCAGACCATGAGGCCCAAGTTCTATAGCCCACTTAGCCACTCTCCCTGTGGCTTCTCTGTTTTGGATGATATCTCCTAGGGGAGCAGAACTAACCACAGTGATAGGGTGACCCTGGAAGTAATGCTTAAGCTTCCGGCTTGCCATGAATACCCCATAAACAAGCTTCTGCCAGTGTGGATACCGTTGCTTGGACTCAATGAGCACTTCACTGACGTAGTAAACCGGCCGCTGAACCGGATACTCCTTACCCTCTTCCTTGCGCTCCACCACCACAGCCACACTGACGGCTCGTGTGTTAGCGGCTACATACATCAATAAGGGCTCCTTGTCAACCGGAGCAGCAAGGACTAGGGGTTCTGCCAGCTGCCTCTTCAAATCCTCAAAAGCAGTATTAGCTGCATCATTCCAGACAAAGTCATCAGTTTTCTTCACCAACTGGTATAATGGCATGGCCTTCTCCCCCAAACGGCTTATAAACCGGCTTAAAGCAGCGATACGACCCGCCAGGCGCTGGACGTCGTTTATACATGCCGGCTTAGCCAGGGAGGTGATTGCCTTGATCTTCTCCGGGTTAGCTTCAATGCCTCTGTTAGAAACCAAGAAACCAAAAAGCTTGCCTGCAGGAACACCAAAAACACACTTGGCCGGGTTAAGCATCATCTTGTATACCCGGAGATTATCAAAGGTTTCTCTCAGATCATCTATCAAGGTCTCCTTCTCCCTGGATTTAACCACGATATCATCCACATAAGCATGAACATTGCGCCCAATCTGGTTATGAAGACAATTCTGTACGCAACGCTGGTAAGTCGCCTGTGCACTCTTGAGCCCAAAAGGCATAGATACATAGCAGAAGGCTCCAAAAGGAGTGATGAACGCTGTCTTCTCCTGGTCCTTAACTGCCATTTTAATCTGATGGTATCCAGAATAAGCATCCAAAAAACTTAAGCGCTCACAACCCGCCGTAGCATCAATAATCTGATCAATACGGGGGAGAGCAAAAGGATCAGCCGGACAAGCCTTGTTTAAATCTGTGTAATCCACACACATCCACCAGGTGCCGTTCTTCTTAAGCACGAGCACCGGATTAGCTAACCACTCTGGGTGAAAAACTTCAACGATAAACCCAGCCGCCAAGAGCCGGGCTACCTCCTCACCAATGGCTTTCCGCCTCTCCTCATTAAACCGTCGGAGGAATTGCCTGACCGGCTTAAACTTCGGATCAATATTGAGAGTGTGCTCAGCGAGTTCTCTAGGTACACCCGGCATGTCAGAAGGTTTCCACGCAAAGATGTCCCTGTTCTCACGGATGAACTCGATGAGCGCGCCTTCCTATTTCGGATCCAGATTGGCACTGATGCTGAATTGTTGAGATGAGTCACCTGGAACAAAGTCAACAAGTTTAGTCTCATCAGTGGACTTAAATTTCATTGCCGGCTCATGCTCCGTGGTTGGCTTCTTCAAAGACGTCATATCTGCCGGGTCAACATTGTCCTTGTAAAACTTCAACTCCTCTGTTGCACAAACAGATTCAGCGTAAGTCGCGTCACCTTCCTCACACTCCAAGGCTATCTTTCGGCTGCCATGAACCGTAATGGTCCCATTGTGACCCGGCATCTTGAGCTGCAAATATACATAACACGGCCGTGCCATGAACTTGGCGTAAGCCGGCCGCCCAAATAAAGCATGATACGGGCTTCTTATCTTAACCACCTCAAAGGTTAGTTTTTCCGCCCTGTAGTTGTACTCATCTCCAAAAGCCACTTCCAGCTCGATCTTACCAACTGGATACGCCGACTTACCAGGCACCACACCATGGAAAATAGTATTGGACTGGCTGAGATTCTTATCAATCAATCCCATACGACGGAAAGTCTCATAATAGAGGATGTTGATGCTGCTGCCTCCGTCCATGAGCACTTTAGTGAATTTATATCCCCCACCTGAGGAGCCACCACCAGGGCCAGGTGACCCGGATTATCAACCCGGGGAGGGTGATCTTCCCTGCTCCACACAATAGGCTACTCAGACCATCTTAAATAGCGTGGAACCGCCGGCTCAACAGCATTCACAGCCCTCTTATGAAGCTTCTGATCTCGCTTGCACAGACTGGTGGTAAACACATGATACTGTCCACCATTGAGCTGCTTCGGATTGGTCTAGTATCCCCCCTGTTGCTGCTGATGACCCTGGCCGGACTGCTGATTAAAGCCCCCTTGAACATTCTGAGGATTGGAATTTGAGCCGCCGCCCGGGCCATGAAAGCCGCCGGCACCTGAGCCGCCGCCCGGGCCATTGTTGCCATTAAAGGCATTGGAATTCTTGAAGGCCTTCATGATTGCGCAATCTTTCCATAGATGAGTAGCCGGCTTCTCCCTAGAACCATGCCTTGGACAAGGCTCATTCAACAATTGCTCAAGCGTCGGGCCGGACCCGCCGGCTCGGGGAGGTGGCCTCCCCTTACGTTGCTGGTTGTTACCCTGTGAGCTAGCGTTGGCCACAAACTCTATGCTGCCATCAGCCTTACGCTTGCTTCCTCCTTGGTTCGCCGGGTTATGTTGAGGACCCTTGCCATTGCCGTTCTTCTTTCCCTTCCCTGTCCTTTCATCATCCGACGCGGGGTCCTTGGTACTATCGAAGTCGGCGTACTTGACGAGAGCCGCCATCAGCGTACCCATATCATTGCAATCGCGTTTGAGCCGCCCGAGTTTCATCTTCAGGGGCATGAAATGACAATTCTGCTCCAACATTAAGACTGCAGAGCCGGCATTCATCTTATCAGATGAATGTATTATCTCTTTGACCCGGCGAACCCAATGGGTTGTAGACTCACCCTCCTGCTGCTTACAGTTAGTCAAATCCACAATGGACATAGACTGCCTACAGGTATCTTTGAAGTTTTGGATGAAGCGGGCTTTTAGCTCAGCCCAAGACCCGATAGAATTCGGTGGCAGCCCTTTCAACCAAGTGCGGGCAGTCCCATCTAACATCATGGTGAAGTACTTGGCCATTGCTGCTTCACTGACCTCCAGCAACTCCATAGCCATCTCGTAGCTTTCGATCCATGCTCCAGGTTGTAAATCAGCCGTGTAATTAGGCACTTTCCTAGGCCCCTTGAAATCCTTGGGCAGACGTTCATTGCGGAGAGCCGGCACCAGACAAGGGACACCTCCAGTCCTCGTAGGTATACCCACATCGATAGAAGCCGTCGGATAAGCCGGGGGCGGCTGGTAAGCCGTCAACTGAGGCGCCCGCTCCGCCTCTTGCCGTGCCCTGTCTTGGTCTACCACGTGAAAGGCTCCGTTATGAGCCGGGCCATGGCCAGGAGGCAAGTCATGGCGTCGGACATTGCTTGAGGTGGTCGCTGAGACCATGTGTCTAATATAACTCGGGCTCCGGCCTGGGCGAGGGGTTGAATGAATCCTGTCCCGACTATAAGAATATGCCTCTTGCTGCGCCAGAGCCGTCTGAAGGAGTTCTCTGACCCGGCGGGTTTCAACCGCCGTTGGAGAGTCACCGTCGATTGGGAGAGCCGCCAGCCGCGCCACCGCGGCGACCATGGTTTCCAACGGGTTGGCATAATGACCCGGTGGTATTGGCACGTATTGAGGCGGGGCAGGGTTCACCCGGGGAGGCCCCATCACTTGGGGTTGAATTGGCGTTCCAACCCCGGGCGCTATGATCTCTGGCGGGTTACTAGGCCCTGCACCAGGCGTGTTGAAGAGGTTTCGAGGATCGTAAACCGAAGGGAGTCGAGATTGGGCCTTTTGATGCCTCCTTCTCATGACCTCATTGGACGCGTTTTGATCCATCGTGAGCCGGAAAGACTGTGCCTGAATCAGCTAAGTCTAGGCGTCGAGAGTCGCGCTCTCTGCAGCCATCCTGATCCCTTCCACCGCCAGATCCTCCTTGGCTTTTGCTAGATCCAATTTTAACTATGCCACCTCCACGTCATGCTGAGCTTGATCAGCCGGGTCAACCGTAGCGGTCAACAGGACCGTCATCTTGTCTGTGAGATCCATCAGCACCTGAGCCGGCGAGGGCACAGGGCTTCCTGACCTGGCAGCGGGGTTTTGAACAGGTTGTGCACCGGCCATGAAGATTCCAACCCGGCTCGGCGGCTCAAAGGGGTCCGGAATGCTGTCGCCATCGGAACAACCCCTGAGCCTGCCATCTTGAAGTTGATACAACGAGTTTGACTCATCCGTAGCCGACTCGCCGTCAGAGCCGGCGGCCGTCTCATCACCAGATCCCGATCCTTCAGAGAGCCCTCCATGGACACATCCCACGAAAGCATGCTTCAAGGCAGGTAGAGCCCGGGCGGGTCGTGCACGCTGAGCCGTCTCGATGAGATCGGCGCAGAGGTCCGGCTCACCAATCTTGCCAATGAAGACATGGATTCCGCCGAAGGGGACCCAGTACCCGTACTCGATTGAGCCGGCATCGGGGCCCGAGTTTGCATCGTCGATGTAGAGCTTGCCGCGACGACTCTTGGTCATCCGGCCCACAGCGTATCCCTTGAGCCCTTCGAAGCTGCCCTTCAAGAACTCAAATCCACCGTGCGCCAGCCCCACGGTGGGCGCCAACTGTCGTGGAATTGTCACGGCAGATGTCCTCATGCAAGGACTTAGTCGTGGAGCCATCGCAGCTAGGAAGCTTAAAGGGGTTAAACGGGACAAGGAACACGAGGGTTATACTGGTTCGGCCCCTTACAGTGAAGGTAAAAGCCTACGTCCAGTTTGAGGTGGTATTGATTAGGGTTTCGACGACCAGGAGCTAAACCGTCCTGCTTGGTTATCGATTTGGTCTTACTTGTCCCCAAACCGCCGCCGGATCGTCCCTTTATATAGAGAGGTCGACGCCCAACGGCTCTCAGAGTCCCGGCCGGCTCATAACAGTGTCCGGCTCGGACTCTTAACTATTCCTGCCTTACACTACAAGTTTCACCATGACGGTGGTTATCACTACGGGCCTTAAGCCATCTCCGGGTCTTAATCCCATTATTGACCCGTCGTCTTGAAGTTTGGTACTGGGCTTCGCGTGATGACCATTATGAGTAACCCGGCCCCTCCTGGGCGGGTGACTCTAATGGTTATATCCTCAACAGCGGGGGCTGACACGGGAGCGACGCCGGATTGTCCTCCTTCAGAGGATTCGGATAATGTATCCGTCACGAACTCTGAAGTGGAGAGCGCCATAAATCATCGGTGCCGGAGGGCCGCTCTTCGCGACCCTGGCTTTACTAAAGAGGCGTTCAGTGCCTTCAGCTCAGCTGATGCGTATATCCGAGCTGCTCGGGACGGGCTTGCTAGAGCCACTGACCAGCATTTGAAAGATATGCGGGTAAGTACGCATTGTACAGATCTGGTAATCATGTACCAGTAGCCGCTGAGACTTGAAACAGTTGAAACAATTGATTTAAGGATCGTTGTATACTCAGGTACTCACAAAGAAGAACAACATGCTGTCTCATGAGCTGGAAAAGTGCCGGACTCAGCTAGCTATTGTTACCGCCGAACTAGAGAAGTCCAAGGAGGCACCGCCTGGTAATGTTCACCTCCATCCAGAAAAAGTATAATCATGTACAAGTAATGTGAATACTATTGCGTTTCCGATGACAGGATCAGCAGATCAACTAAAAGAGGAACTGAAATTCGCGCAGGCGGGTAAACAAGAGGCCGAAAGGCAACTGGCCGCATGTAACGTCCCCAGTGTCATGCTAAAGTAATCCCCTATTAATGGTGCCATGTCATCTTGTTACCGTTGCTAATCTTCACTTGATCCAAATCACAATTCAAATTCAAATCCAATCTAAAGTCAAAAATTCATATTTGCCAAACCTGAAAACTAAAATGTTCAAAGTGTGGCAAATAATCCCCTAGGTATTTTTCATGTTGGAACCAACCTCTTTTGGTTTCCGAAAGTGCTCTTGGAAATTATTTAGTGGTCCAACAGCTTTTAAAATTGGCCTTTTGAATTTCGAAAAAAATGATTAGACAACTCCTTTTGGCCTCAAACTTTTTGTGACTTCTAGAAATAATGTGCTTCATTTATGTGACAAGTCTCATATCTATCAAAACTCCTTTATTTTTATAATTTAAATAAAGCAGTATCTAAAATTGAAAAGAGAATATAAAAATGTAAAAAAAGGAAAACGAACCCCCCCCGGGCCAACCGGCCCAGTTAGCCAACTGGCCGGCCCAGTCGGCCAGCCCATCCCGGCCGGCCCACCTCTCCCCACTTAACCCCCCATGCCTCCTCGAACCCTAGCCCGATCCACCACCACACCCCCACTTCCACCACTCGCTCCCCCCCACTCCGCTCGATCTCACCCACCTCTCTCTCCCTCCCCGCGCGGATCCCGTCGGTGGCAACAGCCGCCCCCGACGCCTTGCACCCGCGCCGCTGCTGGTCCTCACCGGACGTCATCGCCCCTCTCCTTAGCCCCCTCATTCTAGATCGGGACCCCGCCTCCCCGACGGCGTGACGTTGCCGGATCACCGAGGCCACCTCGCCCCGATGTTGTCCCGCCACCTCGTCCTCATCACCCGCACCGTCCTCGACCTCCTCCTCAACCGCGGCTCCACGGAGCCTCACCGGTGTTCCCCTGCAACGGGGGTGAGCAGCCGTCCGTCCTCCTCTTCCCTCTCCACGATTCACCGGCATAGGCTGTCGTCCGCGTCGCCCGTTCTTCTGACCGACGCCGCAGTCGTCGTGCGCCCTCGTCGCGACCGTTGACGCGCCCCGACGCGCCCGTGGCCCCGCTTGTCCGTGCACCGGCTACTCTTGGGCTGCGCCCCGTGCGTGCGCCCGCCCCTGCCAGCGATGCTGCCGGCCGCGCCTGCGGCCTTGCCCTGCTGCTCCTCGCCACCTACTGCGGCCCGCGGGCCTCCTCCACGCCGCGCCTCCCGTGCTTGCCTTGGCCGGCGCCTTGCCGCGCCTCGGTGGCCTTCGCCCGCGCACCTGGGTTCGTCCCTTCGGGCGCCCGCACCCAGCGCCCGCCCCGCTAAGGCCTCTGTGCCACTGTCGAATGGGCCCCACGCCTAAAAAAAGAGAACAGAAAAATGTATAAATAATAATTACTTACTTAATTAACTTAATTTAATTTAGGCTTAACTAGGTAACTAACCTAATGTGTCTATTACATACGGGCCCTGCTGCTAACTAAAAGATGTTAAAACTGAAATAACACATGTGACACTGACATGTGGGACCCGCTTGCACTATTCACTCTGTTGACCAGTCTTTGTTGACTGGTTCAACTGGGCCACCTGACCCACCTGTCAGCCCCTGGTGCACTGCTGGGTGCACTGCACCGGGTGCACCTAGCTCTTTTATGTTTATTTTTCGAATTAGTTATTTAATAATTTCAGAACATGGCTAAATCTTTGGAAATTAATATAAAATAAACCGTAGGTCAGATGAAAATACTTTGTACATGAAAGCTGCTCAGAACGACGAGACGAATCTGAATACGCGGTCCGTTCGTCCACCACACGTCCCTAGCATAGCGAACCTGCAACCGTCCCCCTCCGGTTCGTGTGTCCGAAAATGCCAAACTTTCGGAAAGCATTCCCGGATGTTATCCCCCTTCGTCGGTATCGTGTAGCACCGCGTTAGAACGCGTCTAGCTATGCCTGTTGTCCTGTTATGCTCTTGCTTGCTATGTATTTACTGTTTCTTCCCCCTCTTCTCTCCAGTAGACCCCGAGACCGCTGCTGATGTCCCTGTGATCGACTACGTCACCGACGACCCTTCTTCCCTTTCAGCGGAGCTTCCAGGAAAGCCCCCCTTTGATCATCCCGATATCGCCCATTCCATTCTCTCATGCTTGCATTAGATTTTGCTACTGTTATTGTTTGCTCCTATTCTGATGCATAGCCTGCTTTTGTAACCTGCTCATTGTGACCTACCTTCTTATCCTAAACTGCTTAGTACAGGTTGGTTAGTGATCCATCAGTGACCCCCACCTTGTCCTTGTTGCCCCTGCTTCATCATTGAAGACCCGATCAACGGGATCGAAGACCAGGCCCCGACATCGCACATCACTTTCCCCTTAGTTGCTCGACACTACTGGGTAACTATCGAGTGCCGGGGTGAGACCTCATCAGCACTTCTGATGTTACCCTGTAGTGTAGCTATTCGGTCGTGGTCATCGAGGGTGATTCCGCCTTAACCACTTCCGATACGACTCTGTCGTGCAACCCCTCAAGTGTGAACTTCGAGGGTGGTTCCTCTTACGTTCACCTTGATGATTACATCAAGTGGAATCCGTCAAGGGTGATTCCTCAGGTTTTCCCCTTGGTGTTAGACACACAGTTACTATGGTTACTATGACTTTACACTGAACCATGTTACTAAAGACGGGTCGGCTCTGAGGGGTGCCCGCGCGAGCTCAATTGCGAGTGATGTGGAGTCGGGTTGACCTGGAGGGTGCCCGTGAGATAATTACAAGGCGTGGCCGGGCATTCCTAGCCCTTGCCGCAAGTCCTCGAGATGGGGCAACGGGGTCACATCTTTCATGAGTCTCTGCTTGTTACCGCGTGCTCCTAATCCACTACGATTTGGATATTTGATCCGAGGGGCCTCTGGCCTGATAGCACTAACCATCACGTGGGCATAGTATGGGCGTTCTGCGTCATATGCATCAGCCGAAGCTTAATAGACGTTAGCGACTGAGCGGCGCGCGCCGGGTTGGACTGGTAAGCTCCTACCTTTTTTAAGAAGGTAGCTAGGTCTGCTCACCGGCCGCCCACGCAACATGCAGGAGTTCCCGGGGCGATGGCCCATGACCCCTGGGGCCATAGGTTTAGTCCGGCGTGCTGACCTCTCTATTAAGCCTAGATCGGGTTGCGGCGTATTGTTTGGCCGAGGCCGGGCATGACCCAGGAAAGTGTGTCCGGCCGGAGTTAATCGAGCGTGGTGGGTAAGTTGGTGCACCCCTGCAGGGAAGGAAACATCTATCGATAGCCTGTCCTACGGTAACGGACACTTGGAGTTGTATCCCGATCGATACAACTAGAACTGGATACTTGAGATGAGACATGGATATGAGAATTGGATTATGATTGGAACTGGATTGTATGGCTCTGGGATTGCTTTCTCGCAGGGAGTCGAGAAAGGATCTCTGGCCGAGGTTGATAACACTTCTACTACTTTACTTTATGCTATTCTACTCCCTCCGGTTGCTGCAAGATGGTGGTTTCCAGAAGATGCTAGTCTTCGATAGGCTAGGCTTCCCCCTTCTCTTCTGGCATTCTGCAGTCCAGTCCACAGATACAACCCTTTTCATTGATACCGATGCATATGTAGTGTAGATCCTTGCTTGCGAGTACTTTGGATGAGTACTCATGGTTGCTTTGCTTCCCCTTTTCCCCCTTTCTTCTTCTTTCCGGTTGATGCAACCCGATGGTGGAGCCCAGGATCCAGACGACACCACCGATGACTACTACTACCCCAAGGGTGCTTACTACTACGTGGAGACCGCCGACGGTCAGGAGTAGTTAGGAGGCTCCCAGGCAGGAGGCCTTCCCTTTTCAATCGTTGCTATTTTTGTGCCAGCCTTCTTAAGGCAAACTTGTCTAACTTATGTCGGCACTCAGATATTGTTGCTTCCGCTGACTCTTGAGTATTCGAGCTTATGTATTCGAGCCCTCGAGGCCCCTGGCTTGTAATATAAAGCTTGTATTATTCTAATTTGTGTCTAGAGTTGTGTTGTGATATCTTCCCGTGAGTCCTTGATCTTGATCGTACACATTTGCGTGTATGATTAGTGTATGATTGAATCAAGGGCGTCACAAGTTGGTATCAGAGCCGACTGCCTGTAGGTAGCCCCCTTTCCAACTCCTTGGCCGAAGTTGAGTCTAGTCACTGAAAAACTTTTACTAACATTGGCTGTGTGTCTTACGGGCCCACGTCGCCATTGGGTGGTATTAGGATCTTTTACTCCTCGTCTATACTCTGGGACTCTGATCTCTCTTCCATTCGGGTTAATCGAATTTACTAACTCTGACTCTAGGATCTCGTAACCACTTCCTACCGGAGAGCCCCTTCATTCCAGATGATCGCCTGCTTCACCAGAAGACTTCGAAGTTACTCTTTGATGTTTTCCCGAGACCCTTGTGCCCACCGCCTTTGCAATTCCCTGCCACCGATATATCCTTATGGATAAGTACATACAGTTGCCGTTCATACCTTTGTCCCTAGTTGCTCTTGTTTCTAAAAGATGCCCCGAAATACTCCCCGTTGTCCCGAGAACCCCTTCTGCAATTGCCTTGAAGTTCTTTGCCACATGAATACCCCTATGAATAATTCCTCTCAATTACCGAAGATTCTTCATCCCCAGTTGTTTGAGTGTTTCACAAAAATCTTCGAAATCCTATTCGATCTTCCGAAAATCCTTAGCAGCTTATTGCTCTTGAAATTCTTGCTTCCTTGCATTATGGTTAAATCCCATAAGTATAGTAATCTTATTGGCATCCTTTGTCATTATCATTTGAGTCTGTTGATTCAATATGTTGCGGATGCTCGCAATCCTCAGTCGGATCATAGAATTCATCCTTCCGGCTTGGACGTCATTTGACCAAGAGTTGTTTCTCGACCAATCAAATTGCCGTCAATTGTATCCCTAGGGCTATTCAACTTACTTATCTTTTGATCAGAGCGTCTTCTTCTGATCTTCTATTTTTGAAATCATGATTTCTTTGCATTTAAGCATCAAATTATTCAGATGTTTCTATAATCCGAAGCCTTTGCATTCTTTCTTCTTCTGGTTGAGTACCGATACTCACATCAGATCCTATGTGGACCGCCAGATCCTTTGTTGGATTTTATCTGACAACATCCTTCATATTCAATAACCTCTTGGAGCCTTTCCTCAGATACATAAAGCCTTCGGTAAATTGTATCCTCTGCCTTCTCAACCATGCTCTGCCTTCGAGCTTGTGTTATTTTACTCGTGGAGTTTGTGGTATATGTTCCCAAGATGCCCCTATGGGTTGAACCTATGCCTTCTTAATCCATGTGAACCCGAGAGTTGTCACGAGTCATACTCTTCTGGTGTTTTGCCAGATAACATTTCAACACTACAACTTCATTGAACGCGAGAAGTGAATGAAAGGTTATGCATTGGAGAAGTGGGAGTCGACCTTGAACTTTGTGTTCATGCCCATGGACCTAATGTGGATCTTATCATGGAAGCTTCTTGTGATATAATAATCCCCTTATTATAAGTTCATATGGTATCTATGTTTGGTCCTTTGCAACTGTGGTTCTCACCATGATTGTTCCCCTTTAATTCCATTTCTCGGACAAGTTAAAGCACTTGTCTTTTGCAGATCAATGCATCTCCGCAACCTCTATTTTGATCCTCCTTCGAGTATTACCCTCCGGTACCTCGAGAATATCAAAGAACTGTGTTGCTTCCTATGAGTCTTCATCTAGTATTGCTTCTCACCGATTTCAGATTTTCCCCCAGGTTCTGAGTTATTGGTCACTCGAGAACACCTATAAGAGAATCGATTCCGCACTCTGATTCAATAACTCTAAGTAATTTTCATTGCTTACGAGTTTAATAGTCCTCCAAGTCATTCCTAACCTGATCGACTATATCATTGTCGTGCTAATTTTAACTGTGCTACCTAGACCTTATTCCCGGAGCACAACTTTTCGACGATGAGCGAAGCTTACGTCGATCTTCCTCATCTTATCATTCCACCTTGAACAACAAGCTTGAATCCGAGCTTATGTCGTATCCGTGGTTCCAATAGCCTTCGCTTCATCATTCCTTTTGGTTGATGTCGTTGCTGCTCGATGGCATCTTCATAGAGCCTCTCGACAAAATTTGTCGTGATCACCATCAATATACTGCCTTGTTCTAAGATATCAATCAAATTCTTGAGGAGAAATACCATCCTTGCTCGTCGATGATTCGTGTTGTCATCGACACCATCCTTGACTTCCTGCATATACAGACTTGGTCATGTTTTGGTTATATCTTACATTCCTTGACATTCTTGGAATTGTTCCTTTGTACTTCTTGTGACCTTCAGATTCAATCTTGCTTGAAACACCATGTTAATGTTACCTCGAAGCATGACTGTGGTACGCCGAACAACAACAAGAACATTGAAAGTGCATTGCCAAATGTTTCTTGCTCTATTATCCAAACACTGTTGTATGGATACATCATGAATTCCCTTGCCCCTTTATCCAAATGGTGATGTACCTGTTGTTCTGACATGTATATCATGCTCTGCTGTTCCTTGGGAAAAGTTACACTCCTAAATCTTGTGTTTAAACACATTTTCCTTTTCGTTGTTTTGTTAACCTTTCTTGTGATCCATATGATCTAAGCAATAATAGGTCCCTGCTTATGTAAACACCTCGGTGTACAATTTGTCAGTAAGACCTTGTTATTATTGCTGTTGACATTCCGGTAACCACCGATGGACGAGAACTTTGCCTATTGGTCCGCCTCGTTCAATGAGCAGGAAAATAGTTCTCTTCGTCCCTCGCCCTTGGTACCAATGATTGTTGCCAACATAACTGACAGGCTATCCTCTGACTTGCCTTGCTATCATGACCGTGCAAGAGGTCAGCGCCCTTTCTACTTTTGACCCACATAGTGGGCCCATAACCCACAGTTCCACAGGATCGAAACCTGACTCTCCTGTACATCCCTGTCTTCCAAAATTGTTCCTCATGCTTGGCTTCGTATGTAATTCACGAGCCACCTTCTTGTGATCTGTTCTGGTATCAGATGCAATACTTATACCCGTCGCTCTGAAACCCTTTCACATTCTGTTTCAGGTAACGAACGATTGCCTACCCGATTGAAGCTTCTTATTGCACCTTCTTACCTTGCTCTCGATGACTTTCTTGAATTTCAACTCGAGAGATGCCTCTTTGCCACGTTCACTGAGATAGTCCCCAGGTAACTATCTTGTGTTGAGCTCCGTCCTTCCCGAGTCTTTTCCCCTTACTCCACCCCTTAAATCTCGGGACGAGATTTCTTGTAGTGGAGGAGATTTGTAACACCCCAAGTGTCATGCTACAGTAATCCCCTTTTAATGGTGCCATGTCATCTTGTTACTGTTGCTAATCTTCACTTGATCCAAATCACAATTCAAATTCAAATCCAATCTAAAGTCAAAAATTCATATTTGCCAAACCTGAAAACTAAAATGTTCAAAGTGTGGCAAATAATCCCCTAGGTATTTGTCATGTTGGAACCAACCTCTTTTGGTTTCTGAAAGTGCTCCTGGAAATTATTTAGTGGTCCAGCAGCTTTTAAAATTGGCCTTTTGAATTTCGAAAAAAATGATTAGACAACTCCTTTTGGCCTCAAACTTTTTGTGACTTCTAGAAATAATGTGCTTCATTTATGTGACAAGTCTCATATCTATCAAAACTCCTTTATTTTTATAATTTAAATAATGAAGTATCTAAAATTGAAAACAGAATATAAAAATGTAAAAAAGGAAAACGAACCCCCCCGGGCCAACCGGCCCAGTTAGCCAACTGGCCGGCCCAGTTGGCCAGCCCATCCCGGTCGGCCCACCTCTCCCCGCTTAAACCCCCACGCCTCCTCGAACCCTAGCCCGATCCACCACCACACCCCCACTTCCACCACTCGCTCCCCCCACTCCCCTCGATCTCACCCACCTCTCTCTCCCTTCCCCGCGCGGATCCCGTCGGTGGCAACCGCCGCCCCCGACGCCTTGCACCCGCGCCGCCGCCGGTCCTCACCGGACGTCATCGCCCCTTTCCTTCGCCCCCTCGTTCTAGATCGGGACCCCGCCTTGTCACGACCGGTTTTTCAATAAAATAATTATTGATAGACCAATCCCTTTTATGGACCAGTAAGGAAGAATTCCTTCTCACTGGTAGACAATATCTTGGTCATAGAAGAAAAATACCAGGAGTACTGAATATAATACAAGGTTGAGCGGAGGATGCCCAACAATTTATTACATGCACGCCGCTAAAACAAGACGGCGGATAGGGTGGCATACTACTAACTCACGATAATGACGGTGGTGGAAATATCACTGCAAAGCGAGTGATATGACTCCTGAAGACTACAGCTCTTCGAGCGTCGGAGTGAGGCTCGAGGAGACTTATAGCGGGTGGCGGAAGCGTATATAATACAAGTGACCAATATCCGGAATCGCACAGGACTGACTGGGACTCCTCTAGGCGTCGGATGCGCTATCAAACTCTTCATCCAAGAGATCGCCTTCGTCAACATCTGGCCAAATCAACAAGCCAGGTGAGTACTATGAAAGTACTCGCAAGACAGTTCGGACAAAAGATATAACAAATGCAAACATGAAGCATGAGAACAATTTAACCAGTGCGATCAGACATAGAAATAATAAATACTGGGTGCCAAGCGAGGGTCTGAATGACTCCTTGAGCGGAAACTGCGAGAATAGTAATACTGGTGCCAAACGAGGGTCTGAATGACTCCTCGAGAGGAAACTGCAAGAATAATAATGCTGGTGCCAAACGAGTGTCTGAATGACTCCTCGAGAGGAAACTGCAAGAATAATAATAATGCCACAGTCGGACGTCTGAGCGACATCACATAAAGGGCTTATAACAGAAAATAAAAGACGAACATGCCACAGTCGGACGTCTGAGCGACATCACCTAAAGGGCTTATATTTAATGTAAGAAACAAAAACACGCCACAGTCGGACGTCTGCACGACGTCACATAAAGGGCTTATATTGTAGCTCAATAATACAATAGTTCGGGAACATAAATTATCACAAGTACGAGACAAATATAAAGTTAGTCCATCCACAGGAATAATAATTTAACTGGATTTACCACTTGAGCTTGTTCACCGGGGACAAGTTTTTCATGCGGATAGATATGGATATACTGATTACACTACTTGATCATGGATACGATGACTTGGAAGGAATTGACTCTGCAGAGTTTGTACTTAACCACAGCCAACGGATTTCAGTAGTCACAGGGACTAGTTCCGTTTACGGTGTTTTGGAAGAAACACGTCTAACCAGTACACACCCAATCCCTTTTATGGACCAGTAAGGAAGAATTCCTTCTCACTGGTAGACAATATCTTGGTCATAGAAGAAAAATACCAGGAGTACTGAATATAATACAAGGTTGAGCGGAGGATGCCCAACAATTTATTACATGCACGCCGCTAAAACAAGACGGCGGATAGGGTGGCATACTACTAACTCACGATAATGACGGTGGTGGAAATATCACTGCAAAGCGAGTGATATGACTCCTGAAGACTACAGCTCTTCGAGCGTCGGAGTGAGGCTCGAGGAGACTTATAGCGGGTGGCGGAAGCGTATATAATACAAGTGACCAATATCCGGAATCGCACAGGACTGACTGGGACTCCTCTAGGCGTCGGATGCGCTATCAAACTCTTCATCCAAGAGATCGCCTTCGTCAACATCTGGCCAAATCAACAAGCCAGGTGAGTACTATGAAAGTACTCGCAAGACAGTTCGGACAAAAGATATAACAAATGCAAACATGAAGCATGAGAACAATTTAACCAGTGCGATCAGACATAGAAATAATAAATACTGGGTGCCAAGCGAGGGTCTGAATGACTCCTTGAGCGGAAACTGCGAGAATAGTAATACTGGTGCCAAACGAGGGTCTGAATGACTCCTCGAGAGGAAACTGCAAGAATAATAATGCTGGTGCCAAACGAGTGTCTGAATGACTCCTCGAGAGGAAACTGCAAGAATAATAATAATGCCACAGTCGGACGTCTGAGCGACATCACATAAAGGGCTTATAACAGAAAATAAAAGACGAACATGCCACAGTCGGATGTCTGAGCGACATCACCTAAAGGGCTTATATTTAATGTAAGAAACAAAAACACGCCACAGTCGGACGTCTGCGCGATGTCACATAAAGGGCTTATATTGTAGCTCAATAATACAATAGTTCGGGAACATAAATTATCACAAGTACGAGACAAATATAAAGTTAGTCCATCCACAGGAATAATAATTTAACTGGATTTACCACTTGAGCTTGTTCACCGGGGACAAGTTTTTCATGCGGATAGATATGGATATACTGATTACACTACTTGATCATGGATACGATGACTTGGAAGGAATTGACTCTGCAGAGTTTGTACTTAACCACAGCCAACGGATTTCAGTAGTCACAGGGACTAGTTCCGTTTACGGTGTTTTGGAAGAAACACGTCTAACCAGTACACACCCAATTCAACATTCCGAAGCCAGGGATCACCCTCAGCAACGTTCAAGAAAAACCTTGAGACGGGGAGGCTACAACCTCGCGTAGGATGGGATCAAATTTCTATACGCGCGCTCTAAGGGGGTGCCCCCCTCTCGGTCCCAACCGGAAACACCCATGCCCCCTGACCGGATGACTGGCTTTAATCCTGGGCCAAGGTACCATCATCCCGGCCCCTCTGTTTGGTGTGTACACGGAAAGAGGTTACCAACTTACTAAACCGCATCCTGGCAAATGAAACATGTGGTAGCACGGAAGGGGGAAAGAACGATAACGTGACTCCGTCCACGTTAGCGTCAGAAATAGTCGGATGACGCAAGGCTGGTATGCTACAACAGTACCACCTTGCTGCCCTTCATGTCACCACATGATTAGGCCATCTCTCATCAGAGATCATCGCAACTATGAAACATGCGGGGGAAAAGAACGATAACGTGACTCCGTGCACGTTAACGTCGGAGAAAGTCGGATGACGCAAGGCTGGTATGCTACAACAGTACCACCTTGCTGCCCTTCATGTCACCACATGATTTGGCCATCTCTCATCAGAGATCATCGCAACTTTGGAACATGCGGGTAGTTGCCTTACAAGCAACGAGGTATTTACCGACACTCATATGCCACGCACAAAACTTTCAAGCAAACATGCAAACACCTGTCATATCAAATGTTCAAAGCATGCTTGCCTGGTTCGGAGAAGTCGGAGTCTAGCTCGGCGAAGTTCGCGGCTTCGTCACCTCTTCCGGAACCTACGGCAATCACGAAAACGGGTACTAACGTGAAAACCAAAACGTGCACAGAAACTTCTCCGAAGTTTTTCCAAATAAATCTCATAAAAAACTAGACAAAAATATAAGACTGTCAGAAAAAGAACCACTCAAAAATCCCTTTTCATTTAAAAGTTATAAGGGTTTCTGTCCAGGGACTTATCTGTAATGAAACAGAAAAGTTCCAGGGTTTAAACTGAGAAACCAGAAAACGCTTTGGAAAGAAATGCGCTAGCTAAAGGAAGAAAACGTATTTTGCCCGAAGGCGCCAACAGAAAACGGTTCGCGAAAGAATAGAACAGAGGCTGACATGCGGGGTCCACATGTCAGGTTTGAAAAGCTCGCCGGCGCCCGAAGACTGCGGTGGACGCCGGCGTCGAACCACGGCGAGTCAGGGGGATCGGAGGGTACCAAGAGCTTCAGCGTGTTCTTCCGCGTCGGTGGGTGGTGGACTCGACCAACGGGGAGCACCACGTCGACGGCGACACTATCTCCGGCGGGCGGCGGCTCGGGTGGTGGTGGAGGACTCCGTTGGAGGGCTGCAAACTTCGAATTGAAGCGCGGGTCAGAAGGAGGGATGCAAAGTGAAGCTACTGGCAAGACATGGGAGGTGGAGGTGCACACACGAGGGCGAATCGAGCTGGATCTCGTGGCGGGTCGCGGCGGCCGGAGTCGAGGAAGGAGACCTCCTCGGGGCTCTTCCAGTGGCTAGGCGTGCTCTAGGTGAAGTGCAGGGATGGTGTGTGCTCGAGTTGAAGCTCGGGGCCTCTATTTATAGGCGGATCGACGGGGTGGCCGTGAACGGAGAATCTCCGGCGAGCGATTACGGCGATGCAGTGGATGGGCAGGAGGTTTGAGTGGCCAGGCAGCATCAGTGGAAGTTACTGGTGTCATTCCACTGCTAAACGGAGTTGGTCTTGGCGTAATGGCGTCGGTCCACGGTGAGATGGCCGCACGGGCTCGACGGCGGCAGAGAGCACGCTCCGCGCCCTGCGGTTCACGACGAGAGTGGCAGCGCGTTCGGGGGAGTGGAAGGCCACGCGGCGAGCTCCGGTGGCTTGGGCGGCGCTGGGTGGCGCCGTCTGCGCCGTGCCTCCCGCTGGCGGCCGCAAAGCCGCCGCTGGCGTCGGTCACGGGGCGGCGCACCTTCTGCTGCTCGTCGCCGATGTCTGCAAGGTGCCAGATGCTCGTGCGGTGCAGGAACAAGGGGGAGGGGACGAGGAGCAAGGCGACACAGTGGCACTGGCGAGATCGACGTCGGGTTCTGAAGAAAACGACAGTGCACTGCAATGCTCTCTGAACTTAACTGAATCTTGACATTGACAATGCACTGCAGGTGTTCGACAGAAAGATTTGGCAATGAGATAAATTTTTCTGGAGCTGGTACTTGGTGAGGTGACCACTCAATGCACCCAGAGGCTGCCTGATTTTACTTGGAATTTTTGGAAAAGGATTTGAATGAATTTCACCAAATTTGACAAATCTGGTCCAAACTTGCAGCAACTGTAGTTTGAAAAATTTGAACTGAAGACTAGTGGATCTTCATGGATCTTGGTTGAGGGTTCAAAGGACTAGGGGGGGGGGGAGTTGGTTTGGGGACAAAAATCCAAGCAGAAAGTGTAGCTCCTTTGTAAAACACCAATGGCTAGAATAGAAGACAGAAATTTGTTTGAATAAGATTTAAATGGAAATAATCACATGGGGAGGTTCAACTTGCTGGATTTGATGCAAATCATGATCCAAAGGTGAGGGAAGGGTTAGGAGAGAGGATTTGCACTAAGGCCATGGCAAGAAGGAATTGTTGAAAGTGGCAAAGGATTATTCCAAAAGCCATAGTGCAATTTTCAAAGAGATTTTCAAAAGGCATTTTTCCAAGTGAAAAGCATTTTGTCTTGAGTCCAAATAAAAAGCAAGAACCTCCAAGACCAAAGACAGGTCTTGGGTGAATCCAAATAAAACTTTTGCCATAAAAAAATATTTGAAAGGGAGAGTTCTTTTGAAGAAAAATTTAAATCACCTCCCTCAAGTCAAATAAAATCTTTTGAAAAATCCAATTAAAAACTTGGGTGTCACAACACCTACCCCCTTAGGAAAAATCTCGTCCTCGAGATTTCTGCTGATCCTCAAATAGATATGGATACTCTGCCCGGAGAAAATCTTCCCTTTCCCATGTAGCTTCATCCTCAGTGTGGTTGCTCCACTGAACTCTGAAAAACTTTGTCGTTTTCTGACGGGTCCTCCGTTCAGACTCTTCCAATATTTTTACTGGCCTCTCTCTGTAGGTGAGATCTGGTTGCATATCAATGTTCTCATGAGGTACATGCTTATCCGGGTTACTCACACATTTCCTCAACTGTGAGACGTGAAATACGTCATGGACGTCTGACAGTTCCTTGGGTAGGTCTAGTTGGTAGGCTACCGTGCCTCTTCGTGCCTTTACACAAAATGGCCCAATAAATCTTGGGGCTAGCTTCCCCTTAATTTTGAACCGTTGTAGATCCCTCATAGGAGATACTCGGAGGTATACGGAATCACCGGGTTCAAAGCTGACTTCACGATGCTTCTGATCATAGTAGCTCTTTTGTCGGCTCTGTGCTGTCTTGAGTTTGTCCCTGATTTGTTTAACTTTCTCCTCGGCCTCTTTAAGCATGTCTGGGCCGAAGATACGGCTGTCACCTGTTTCTGACCAATTCAGTGGGGTACGACACCTCCATCCGTACAATGCTTCAAAAGGTGCCATTTGCAAGCTGGCTTGGTAACTGTTGTTGTAAGCGAATTCGGCATACGGCAAACTCTCTTCCCAACTGGATCCATAGGTGAGCACACAGGCTCTTAGCATATCCTCTAGGATTTGATTTACACGTTCCGTTTGTCCATCAGTCTGAGGGTGGTACGCTGTACTGAAAGCCAGTTGCGTGCCCAGAGCTTGTTGTAGGTGATCCCAAAATTTGGAGACGAATTGTGTGCCTCGGTCTGATATTATAGTCCTTGGGACTCCATGCAAGCAAACTATACGGGAGAGATAAAGTTTGGCTAGTCTTTGTGTGGAGTAGGTAGTCTTTACGGGAATGAAATGAGCAACCTTGGTTAGTCGGTCTGTGATGACCCATATGGCGTCATTCCCGCGTTGTGATCGGGGTAATCCGACAATGAAGTCCATTCCTATTTCATCCCATTTCCACTCCGGTATCCTGTTTGGCTGGAGTAGCCCTGCTGGCTTTTGATGCTCGGCCTTGATGCGCTGACATGAATCACAACAAGCAATGAATGTGGCTATATCTCTTTTCATACCGTGCCACCAAAATCTTTCCTGAATGTCCTTGTACATTTTGGTTCCTCCAGGATGGATCGAGTATGGAGCGGTGTGGCTTTCGGTTAAGATTTGTCGCTTGAGTTCCTCAATGTTAGGTACGCAAAGTCTGTCTCCGTACCATAAAGTTCCTTCACTGTCTGTGATGAACTCTGAAGCCTTACCAAGGTTCATTTTCTTCTTTATGCCTTCGATGCTGGGATGTCCCTGTTGAGCCTTCTTAATTTGTTCCACCAGGGTGGGTTGTATCTCTAGATTTGATACGGTGCCCTCAGAAACTAACATCATGTTGAGCCTAGTGAACTCTTGCTGAAATTCAGGCCTCAAGTTTTGCGGACCGTCATTGTCCGGGCTGGGGTTTCAACTAAGGGCATCTGCCACTACATTTGCTTTCCCTGGATGGTAGTGAATGCCGACATCATAGTCCTTGACCAATTCCAACCAGCGTCGTTGGCGCAAATTTAGCTCTCGCTGTGTGAAGATATATTTGAGGCTCTTATGGTCCGTGTATATTTCACAGCGATTCCCAACAGAAAGTGCCTCCACTCCTTGAGTGCATGAATAACTGCTGCTAGCTCCAAGTCATGTGTTGGGTCATTTTCCTCATGTTTTCGCAGCTGCCGTGAGGCATATGCGACTACTTTGCCATCCTGCATTAGTACACATCCGAGACCTTTTCGGGATGCGTCACAATACACGTCAAAACTCTTGTGAATGTCTGGCACAGTTAATACCGGTGCGGTTGTCAGCTTCTTCTTTAGTTCTTGGAAGCTCTGCTCGCATGCTTCCGTCCATACAAATTTCTTGTCCTTCTTGAGCAACTGTGTTATTGGTTTTGCCACAGTGGAGAATCCTTCAATAAATCTTCTGTAATATCCGGCCATTCCTAGGAAACTCCACACATCTGTAACGTTGGCGGGCGGCTTCCAGTCAAGTATGGCTTTGACCTTTTCTGGGTCTACGGCCATGCCTTCTTGGTTCAATATATGGCCCAAGAAACCAACTTGTCTTAACCAAAATTCGCACTTGCTAAATTTGGCGTACAACTGATGTTTCCTCAATTCTCCCAAAACAATTCGGAGATGTTTAGCATGCTCTTCTGGTGTCCTTGAGTATACCAGAATATCGTCGATGAACACCACAACAAACTTGTCCATGAATTTCATGAACACTTTGTTCATGAGGTGGACGAAATATGCGGGGGCGTTTGTTAGACCAAAAGGCATCACTGTAAACTCGTATAACCCATATCTGGAAGTGAATGCTGTCTTGGGGATATCTTCTGTCCGTACCTTCAATTGGTGATATCCCGATCTCAAATCAATCTTTGAGAATACCTTGGCTTGTGCGAGCTGGTCAAACAAATCATTTATCCGCAGCATCGGATATTTGTTTTTGATGGTGACCACATTGAGGGCTCGATAGTCTATACACAGTGTCAGTGTCCCATCCTTTTTCTTTGCGAACAACACAGGCGAACCCCATGGTGAGGAGCTGGCTCGAATAAATCCTTTGTCCAATAATTCCTTTATCTGCTTCTTCAACTCCACCAATTCTGAGGGTGCCATTCTATAAGGCTTCTTATAGATGGGGGCGGTGCCAGGTGCTAGTTCGATGCTGAACTCTATCTCTCGGTCTGGTGGCATGCCTGGTAGTTCTTCGGGAAATACGTCAGGAAACTCGCATACCACTGGAACTTTTCTCAGTTCTGCAATGTCCACTTTGTTCAGTTTTGGTTGCTGTGATCGTGGCCTTTCTTGAGCGGAAACCCTTATTGTCTTGCCGTGATGGTGAGTGAGAATCACTGTCCGATTGAAACAGTCAATGAATCCTTTGTTGGTGGTCAACCAGTCCATCCCTAAAATGACATCCAGTCCTTTACTCTCCAACACGATGAGATTTGCTTGGAATTGTAGTCCTTTGAACTCAATGACCACTCCTTGGCAGTAACCCTGAGCGATTTGCTTATTTCCGGGGGACTTGATGATCATAGATTTTTCCAAGGGAAGTATCGGAAAACCATGTTGCAAAACAAAACTCTTCGAAATGAACGAATGGGAAGCTCCAGAATCAAACAAAACCGTGGCAGGTACTGTGTTGACAGGGAACGTACCGAGCATGATGTCTGGGGCATTCTGCGCCTCTTCCCTGGTCACATGGTTCAGGTGACCCTTCCTGTGGTTGTTGTTGGGGTTGAAATTTTTGCACTTGGGGGCTGGATTGTTTCCACCATTGTTTGGCTTGGGTGCCGAGTTCTTTGGCTTTGGGCACTGTTTAGCATAGTGCCCTTCTTGACCACAAGCATAGCAGGTGACCCCTGGACGGTATGTGTACTCCTTATCCCTGGCATGGAACTGTCCGACGGGCCTTGGATCAGTAGTCGTGGATCTCCTTGCTTCTGTTCGTGGAACCTCAGCCTTGCTTCGGTTGTTGCGAGCAAGAGTCGTCTTGTCCCTCTTTCGCTTACGGATATCTTCCAGACTACGGCGCTCATTCTCTAAGGTAATGGCCTTGTCCACCAGAGTTTTAAAGTCCGAAAAGGTGTGTACAACCAGTTGGCATCTTAGTGCTGGTGCCAGGCCGTCCAGGAATTTTTCCATCTTCTTGCTTTCTGTCATGTGCTCGTCGTAGGCATAACGAGACAGCTGGGTAAACTGACCATTGTATTCTGTTACTGACATGCCTCTCTGTTTCAGGTCATCGAACTCTCTCTTCTTGATCTTTAGGATGCTCCTGGGGATGTGTGCCCCATGGAAGCCTTCCTTGAACTCTTCCCAGGTGATGTTGTGTTCACTGGGGTGCATGTGTAGGAAATTTTCCCACCATGCTGCAGCTGCTCCAGTAAGGTAGTGTGGTGCATAAAGCACCTTCTCATGATCTGAACACTGAGCAATGATCAGCTTCCTTTCAATGTCACGAAGCCAATCATCGGCTTCCAGCGGCCTATCGGTGTGAGCAAAAGTTGAGGGGCGAGTCTTCTGTAACTCAGATAACTTGGAATGCTGTTGATAGGGCTCACGGTGGTTTCCCATATTGATGACATGGTTCATCATCTCTTGGTGCTGTTGCTGGTTTTGCTCGAAGAGACGGCATACTTGAGACAGGGCTGCTTCGCTGTCTTGTTGACTGGACTGACCCTGAGTGAAATTGTTGCTAGTCTGTGTCCCGTAAACCTCTTCTGGCTGATTGGGCATGGAGTGAGTCCACGGACGAGACATTTTTACAGCCTGGGGTATTATTTTGCAAAACCCATGAGAAAAAACTGTGTAGCACAAGGAAAACTTTGCAAAGGCAACAATTTAAAAGATCTCAAGGTTTTCAAGGAAAAATATAAGCGGTTTCGCATGGAGAAAAGACTGCTTAACACAAAACTTACACGCGAAATACAAACACATGATACAGCACTCAGGATGTGCGTACACATTCCTGACATGTTATTTAGGCTAGCGGACTACTCCGGAAGGCAGCAAACACACCAATACAATCTAGCGTACAGATTAAAACAACACATCATACAAGCAGGCATAACGCGCGGCTACTCGGTGCTCTCAGTCGGAGAAGGTGAAGATTTCCTTTCCCTTGCCGATGGCAAGACTCAACGGTCCAGGAGAATCCACCTCCACCTCCTCTCTAGCTGGCTCCTGGCGCGTAACGCTACGCTGCGGTGACGGTGCGGGAGCGACGGGCGGCAGAGCGGGTGCGGCAGGCGGTGTGGCTCTAACTGGAGTAGGAGCGATGACTCGGTCGAACTCTTCAGTGGTAGGCAGACGGCGAGCAGTGGCCAAAACGGCCGGTGCATACGAGGCTGAAGACGAGACAAATGTCAGAGGCGGTGCCGTGTGGAGAAGCTCCTTCCTGCTGGCAGGACCGCCCCGGACTAAGTCCATGCGGGTAGCCACAAGATCATCTACGAGGTTGTCGAAAGACTCCTCCAGAGCCTTGAGATACTCCACAACCATCTCGATGGCTTCATCTCGCTCTCCCCGATGGCAGGCGAATGCATAGTGACTGGTGTAAGGCACATGGCATGGGAGGTAGCGGTAGCGACGAGTCTTCATCGTAGGAAGGATGTCCCAAAGATGAGCTATCGCCGCACGGGCAGCCATCTGCATGGCATGCCTCTCCGTAGGCATGGCCCTTCCCACAAAACGGAAGTGGCGAGCAGCAGAACATCCTCCCTTGAATTGCACCACAGCTTGGTGCATAGACACGTCGTCGCTGAGCTTGTGCTGATAGAGTGTGAACTCCGGGCGAGCTGCTGGCCCGATCGCGAGCTTGGTGATGGAGACGAGGAGCTTGACAAACCCCTCGGGTACGTTCGTGAACACTCGATTCTCACAGCTGCTGCCAGCCATCTACAAAAGTACGCAAAAATTCTGAGTAGTCATGTCATAAATTTATGATGACCAACAGCAAATAGCTACAATTGCAAAATGCTGAAAAAGCACAAAAGACGCTAATAACCGATTAGCGATCGCACCTAGTGGCTTCCTACAGTCAGCCGGGCTCTGATACCAAGCTTGTCACGACCGGTTTTTCAATAAAATAATTATTGATAGACCAATCCCTTTTACGGACCAGTAAGGAAGAATTCCTTCTCACTGGTAGACAATATCTTGGTCACAGAAGAAAAATACCAGGAGTACTGAATATAATACAAGGTTGAGCGGAGGATGCCCAACAATTTATTACATGCACGCCGCTAAAACAAGATGGCGGATAGGGTGGCATACTACTAACTCACGATAATGACGGTGGTGGAAATATCACTGCGAAGCGAGTGATATGACTCCTGAAGACTACAGCTCTTCGAGCGTCGGAGTGAGGCTCGAGGAGACTTATAGCGGGTGGCGGAAGCGTATATAATACAAGTGACCAATATCCGGGATCGCACAGGACTGACTGGGACTCCTCTAGGCGTCGGACGCGCTATCAAACTCTTCATCCAAGAGATCGCCTTCGTCAACATCTGGCCAAATCAACAAGCCAGGTGAGTACTATGAAAGTACTCGCAAGACAGTTCGGACAAAAGATATAACAAATGCAAACATGAAGCATGAGAACAATTTAACCAGTGCGATCAGACATAGAAATAATAAATACTGGGTGCCAAGCGAGGGTCTGAATGACTCCTCGAGCGGAAACTGCGAGAATAGTAATACTGGTGCCAAACGAGGGTCTGAATGACTCCTCGAGAGGAAACTGCAAGAATAATAATGCTGGTGCCAAACGAGTGTCTGAATGACTCCTCGAGAGGAAACTGCAAGAATAATAATAATGCCACAGTCGGACGTCTGAGCGACATCACATAAAGGGCTTATAACAGAAAATAAAAGACGAACATGCCACAGTCGAACGTCTGAGCGACATCACCTAAAGGGCTTATATTTAATGTAAGAAACAAAAACACGCCACAGTCGGACGTCTGCGCGACGTCACATAAAGGGCTTATATTGTAGCTCAATAATACAATAGTTCGGGAACATAAATTATCACAAGTACGAGACAAATATAAAGTTAGTCCATCCACAGGAATAATAATTTAACTGGATTTACCACTTGAGCTTGTTCACCGGGGACAAGTTTTTCACGCGGATAGATATGGATATACTGATTACACTACTTGATCATGGATACGATGACTTGGAAGGAATTGACTCTGCAGAGTTTGTACTTAACCACAGCCAACGGATTTCAGTAGTCACAGGGACTAGTTCCGTTTACGGTGTTTTGGAAGAAACACGTCTAACCAGTACACACCCAATTCAACATTCCGAAGCCAGGGATCACCCTCAGCAACGTTCAAGAAAAACCTTGAGATGGGGAGGCTACAACCTCGCGTAGCATGGGATCAAATTTCTATACGCGCGCTCTAAGGGGGTGCCCCCCCTCTCGGTCCCAACCGGAAACACCCATGCCCCCTGACCGGATGACTGGCTTTAATCCTGGGCCAAGGTACCATCATCCCGGCCCCTCTATTTGGTGTGTACACGGAAAGAGGTTACCAACTTACTAAACCGCATCCTGGCAAATGAAACATGTGGTAGCACGGAAGGGGGAAAGAACGATAACGTGACTCCGTCCACGTTAGCGTCAGAAATAGTCGGATGCCGCAAGGCTGGTATGCTACAACAGTACCACCTTGCTGCCCTTCATGTCACCACATGATTAGGCCATCTCTCATCAGAGATCATCGCAACTATGAAACATGCAGGGGAAAAGAACGATAACGTGACTCCGTCCATGTTAACGTCGGAGAAAGTCGGATGACGCAAGGCTGGTATGCTACAACAGTACCACCTTGCTGCCCTTCATGTCACCACATGATTTGGCCATCTCTCATCAGAGATCATCGCAACTTTGGAACATGCGGGTAGTTGCCTTACAAGCAACGAGGTATTTACCGACACTCATATGCCACGCACAAAACTTTCAAGCAAACATGCAAACACCTGTCATATCAAATGTTCAAAACATGCTTGCCTGGTTCGGAGAAGTCGGAGTCTAGCTCGGCGAAGTTCGCGGCTTCGTCACCTCTTCCGGAACCTACGGCAATCACGAAAACGGGTACTAACGTGAAAACCAAAACGTGCACAGAAACTTCTCCAAAGTTTTTCCAAATAAATCTCATAAAAAACTAGACAAAAATTTAAGACTGTCAGAAAAAGAATCACTCAAAAATCCCTTTTCATTTAAAAGTTATAAGGGTTTCTGTCCAGGGACTTATCTGTAATGAAACAGAAAAGTTCCAGGGTTTAAACTGAGAAACCAGAAAACGCTTTGGAAAGAAATGCGCTAGCTAAAGGAAGAAAACGTATTTTGCCCGAAGGCGCCAACAGAAAACGGTTCGCGAAAGAATAGAACAGAGGCTGACATGCGGGGTCCACATGTAAGGTTTGAAAAGCTCGCCGGCGCCCGAAGATTGCGGTGGACGCCGGCGTCGAACTACGGCGAGTCAGGGGGATCGGAGGGTACCAAGAGCTTCAGCGTGTTCTTCTGCGTCGGTGGGTGGTGGACTCGACCAACGGGGAGCACCACGTCGACGGCGACACTATCTCCGGCGGGCGGCGGCTCGGGTGGTGGTGGAGGACTCCGGTGGAGGGCTACAAACTTCGAATTGAAGCGCGGGTCAGAAGGAGGGATGCAAAGTGAAGCTACTGGCAAGAGATGGGAGGCGGAGGTGCACACACGAGGGCGAATCGAGCTGGATCCCGTGGCGGGTCGCGGCGGCCGGAGTCGAGGAAGGAGACCTCCTCGGGGCTCTTCCAGTGGCTAGGCGTGCTCTAGGTGAAGTGCAGGGATGGTGTGTGCTCGAGTTGAAGCTCGGGGCCTCTATTTATAGGCGGATCGACGGGGTGGCCGTGAACGGAGAATCTCCGGCGAGCGATTACGGCGATGCAGTGGATTGGCAGGAGGTTTGAGTGGCCAGGCAGCATCAGTGGAAGTTACTGGTGTCATTCCACTGCTAAACGGAGTTGGTCTTGGCGTAATGGCGTCGGTCCACGGTGAGATGGCCGCACGGGCTCGACGGCGGCAGAGAGCGCGCTCCGCGCCCTGCGGTTCACGACGAGAGTGGCAGCGCATTCGGGGGAGTGGAAGGCCACGCGGCGAGCTCCGGTGGCTTGGGCGGCGCTGGGTGGCGCCGTCTGCGCCGTGCCTCCCGCTGGCGACCGCAAAGCCGCCGCTGGCGTCGGTCACGGGGCGGCGCACCTTCTACTGCTCGTCGCCGACGTCCGCAAGGTGCCAGACGCTCGTGCGGTGCAGGAACAAGGGGGAGGGGACGAGGAGCAAGGCGACACAGTGGCACTGGCGAGATCGACGTCGGGTTCTGAAGAAAATGACAGTGCACTGCAATGCTCTCTGAACTTAACTGAATCTTGACATTGACAATGCACTTCAGGTGTTCGACAGAAAGATTTGGCAATGAGATAAATTTTTCTGGAGCTGGTACTTGGTGAGGTGACCACTCAATGCACCCAGAGGTTGCCTGATTTTACTTGGAATTTTTGGAAAAGGATTTGAATGAATTTCACCAAATTTGACAAATCTGGTCCAAACTTGCAGCAACTGTAGTTTGAAAAATTTGAACTGAAGACCAGTGGATCTTCATGGATCTTGGTTGAGGGTTCAAAGGACTAGGGAGGGGAGTTGGTTTGGGGACAAAAATCCAAGCAGAAAGTGTAGCTCCTTTGTAAAACACCAATGGCTAGAATAGAAGACAGAAATTTGTTTGAATAAGATTTACATGGAAATAATCACATGGGGAGGTTCAACTTGCTGGATTTGATGCAAATCATGATCCAAAGGTGAGGGAAGGGTTAGGAGAGAGGATTTGCACTAAGGCCATGACAAGAAGGAATTGTTGAAAGTGGCAAAGGATTATTCCAAAAGCCATAGTGCAATTTTCAAAGAGATTTTCAAAAGGCATTTTTCCAAGTGAAAAGCATTTTGTCTTGAGTCCAAATAAAAAGCAAGAACCTCCAAGACCAAAGACAGGTCTTGGGTGAATCCAAATAAAACTTTTGCCATAAAAAAATATTTGAAAGGGAGAGTTCTTTTGAAGAAAAATTTAAATCACCTCCCTCAAGTCAAATAAAATCTTTTGAAAAATCCAATTAAAAACTTGGGTCTCACACGCCTCCCCGACGGCGTGACGTCACGGGATCACCGAGGCCACCTCGCCCCGATGTTGTCCCGCCGCCTCGTCCTCATCACCCGCGCCGTCCTCGACCTCCTCCTCAACCGCGGCTCCACCGAGCCTCGCCGGTGTTCCCCTGCAATGGGGGTGAGCCGCCGTCCGTCCTCCTCTTCCCTCTCCTCGATTCACCGGCTTAGGCTGTCGTCTGCGCCGCCCGTTCTTCTGACCGACGCCGCAGTCGTCGTGCGCCCTCGTCGCGGTCGTCGCGACCGTTGACGCGCCCCCACGCGCCCGTGGCCCCGCTTGTCCATGCATCGGCTATGCCTGGGCTGCGCCCCGTGCGTGCGCCCACCCCTGCCGGCGATGCTGCCCGCTGCCGGCCGCGCCTGCGGCCTTGCCCTACTGCTCCTCGCCACCTAATGCAGCCCGCGGGCCTCCTCCACGCCGCGCCTCCCGCGCTTGCCCTGGCCGGCGCCTCGCCCCGCCTCGGCGGCCTTCGCCCACGCGCCTGGGTTCGTCCCTTCGGGCGTCCGCACCCAGCGCCCGCCCCGCTAAGGCCTCTGTGCCACTATCGAACGGCCCCACGCCTAAAAAAAGAGAACAGAAAAATGTATAAATAATAATTACTTACTTAATTAACTTAATTTAATTTAGGCTTAACTAGGTAACTAACCTAATGTGTCTATTACATACGGGCCCCGCTGCTAACTAAAAGATGTTAAAACTGAAATAGCACATGTGACACTGACATGCGGGACCCACATGCACTATTCACTCTGTTGACCAGTCTTTGTTGACTGGGTCAACTGGGCTACCTGACCCACCTGTTAGCCCCTGGTGCACTGCTGGGTGCACTGCACTGGGTGCACCCAGCTCTTTTATGTTTATTTTTTGAATTAGTTATTTAATAATTTCAGAACATGGCTAAATCTTTGGAAATTAATATAAAATAAACCGTAGGTCAGATGAAAATACTTTGTACATGAAAGTTGCTCAGAACGACGAGACGAATCTGAATACGCGGTCCATTCGTCCACCACACGTCCCTAGCATAGCAAACCTGTAACCGTCCCCCTTCGGTTCGTCTGTCCAAAAATGCCAAACTTTCGGAAAGCATTCCCGGATGTTATCCCCCTTCGTAGGTATCGTGTAGCACCGCGTTGAACACGTCTAGCTCTGCCTGTTGTCCTGTTATGCTCTTGCTTGCTATGTATTTACTGTTTCTTCCCCCTCTTCTCCCCGGTAGACCCCGAGACCGCTGTTGATGTCCCTGTGATCGACTACGTCACCGACGACCCTTCTTCCCTTTCAGCGGAGCTTCCAGGCAAGCCCCCCCTTTGATCATCCTGATATCGCCCATTCCATTCTCTAATGCTTGCATTATATTTTGCTACTGTTATTGTTTGCTCCTATTCTAATGCATAGCCTGCTTTTGTAACCTGCTCATTATTACCTACCTGCTTATCCTAAACTGCTTAGTATAGGTTGGTTAGTGATCCATCAGTGACCCCACCCTGTCCTTGTTGCCCCTGCTTCATCATCGAAGACCCGATCAACGGGATCGAAGACCAGGCCCCGACACCGCACATCACTTTCCCCTTAGTTGCTCGACACTACTGGGTTACTATTGAGTGCCGGTGGTGAGACCTCATCAGCACTTCTGATGTTACCCTGTAGTGTAGCTATTCGGTCGTGGTCATCGAGGGTGATTCCGCCTTAATGTAACACCCCGGATGTAACTTTCCATATTTGTAACTCCAACTCTTGCCATTTTCGGCTATGTGTTATGATTTTCCCTTCGTGGTCGGGTTTTGTCTTTCGTTTTGTATTTTGTTCATGTCATGCATTTCATATCATGTCATCATGTGCATTGCATTTGCATACGTGTTCTTCTCATGCATCCGAACATTTTCCCCGTTGTCCGTTTTGCAATCCGGCGCTCCCATCTCCTCCGGCGCACCCCTCTTGTTTTCCTTCGTGAGCGGGTGTCAAACGTTCTCGGAATGGACCGAGGCTTGTCAAGTGGCCTTGGTATACCACCCGGAGACCACCGGTCAAGTTTCATTCCATTTGGAGGTCGTTTGGTACTCCAACGGTTAACCGGGCATCCGCAAAGGCCATTTGTGTGTGCAGCAAAACCCCCCCGCAAAACCAGCCCAAAACCCACCAAACTCTCTTCCATGCCGTAGGTCGTTCGATCACGATCGTGTGGGCGAAAACCGCACCTCATTTGGACTCTCCTAGCTCCCTCTACCTATTTATATGTGACCCTCCCGAAAAACGAACGCAGACGAAACCCTAGCGTTCGTCCCTCCGCGCGCCGGACGTGTCCGCCCGCGCCGGACGGAACTGCGCCGCCGGCCGCAGAGAATCTCGCTGCGCCACGTGGCCGCCCCGCCCGCGCCGGACGGAACTGCGCCGCCGGCCGCAGAGAATCTCGCTGCGCCACGTGGCCGCC